>NC_048569.1:8982797-9282797 GCF_013265735.2 Oncorhynchus mykiss | reverse complement strand
GGTTGACACAATAAAAACAATTAAAAAAAACATTAGAATTAGTATAAGTATAGCCTCATTACACTATCCTATACACGGTAGCTTACATTCTGTTACTCAGAAAAGAGCGCAGTGATTAAGATGGTGGATCAGGCAAGTAAAAGTAGACCTACAAAAGCAATAACACCAATGGCTGTATGCGTTTGTTGTCCAAGGATGTAGTTCTTTCTTTAGTCCAGCAGATGGCGACATAAATCAAGGAATTCTGAGAACTGACCGTCCGATAAATCGCCCCATCCCATCCCATACAACACACATGCGGCATCTCCTGATTCCCCCCCAGTCATCTCTCGTCACAGTGGAATGGAAACACAAACACACTGTGTGTTCTAGCCTGACTGGACTAATCTAAGAATGAGAAATGTGGGGAGCTTTCTGATAACTACAACAACCAGGTGCTCAGACCCCTCTCTGTTGCTAATGACTACAACAACCAGGTGCTTAGACCCTTCTCTGTTGCTAATGACTACAACAACCAGGTGCTCAGACCTTTCTCTGTTGCTAAGGACCACAACAACCAGGTGCTAAGACCTTTCTCTGTTGCTAATGACTACAACAACCAGGTGCTAAGACCATTCTCTGTTGCTAATGACCACAACAACCAGGTGCTCAGACTTTCTCTTTTGGATTTGACTGTATGACTAGTTAGTATGACTAGCTAGTGGTAGTTAGTATGTTAGGTGTTAACTAGTGGTAGTTAGTATGCTAGGTGTTAACTAGCGGTAGTTAATATGTTAGGTGTTAAATAGTGGTAGTTAGTATGCTAGGTGTTAACTAGTGGTAGTTAGTATGTTAGGTGTTTCCTAGTGGTAGTTAGTATCAAGGTGTTAACTAGCGGTAGTTAGTATGTTCAGTGTTAACTAGTGGTAGTTAGTAGTTAGTATGTTAGGTGTTAACTAGCATTAGTTTGTATGTTAGCTGTTAACTAGCATTACTTAGTATGTTAGCTGTTAACTAGCATTAGTTAGTATGCTAGGTGTTAACTAGTGGTAGTTGGTATGGTAGGTGTTAACTATTGGTAGTTAGCATGCTAGGTGTTGACTAGTGGTAGTTAGTATGTTAGGTGTTGACTAGTGGTAGTTAGCATGTTAGGTGTTAACTAGTGGTAGTTAGTATGCTAGTTGCTAACTAGTGGTAGTTAGTGTGTTCGGTTTTTGGTGTGTTCATTTGTTTCTCATGCAGAAAAAGGAAAGAATATTTTTTCAAGACAAGACATTATAATGTACATCATATTAGTAGGTGACATTATAAATATCTCTAATCACTGAGAGTGGAGTAGGAGAGGATGCATAGAGACATACCAAAGTCTTTGTCAAGGCTACACATGCCCTACTCTATGTCTGTATGTTTGTGTCTACTTGCATGAAGATGTGCATGTGTGTGTGTGTGTGTGTGTGTGCGCATGTGTCCATTGTATAAATAGGAAAGGCCTGTTTGCTCAGCATACAGGCTGGACTAGAAATAATTCATCATCCAGGCCATCCACGTGTGTTTTCTTAATCTAGACCCCTGGTAAATGGCCGTGGGCTCTCAGCTCCTAATGGAGCCGGCCTACATAAGTGGGGTGGGGGGGGAGCAACCAGCCAGTCTGAGTGGGGGGCACCGCGGCTAAAAACCCACACACCCGCCCCATCTGGAGCACTGCTGGCATAGCTGCATCACCTGGGACTGCCAACAAAAGAGAGATGGGGGGAGGGGCAAGTTAGTGTTTTTTTTGTCCTGAATGTTGTTCTGGAGGCAGCTCTGCAGAGTGGTCACCAGCTGGTACAGCCACACAGTCATGAAATCGGATTTTAACCCTAACGTTAATCACACTGCTAACCTTACTGCCTAACCCTAATCTTAAATTAAGATCAAAAAACAAGTTTTGCTTTCATTACTTTTTACAATATAGTCAATGTTGACTTTGCAGTTGGCCTACCTAAGGGGAAATCACTCAGTTCTGCTTCCAGGACAAGACTCATGACAATAAATGTCAACCTGTGAGAGAGAGTGACAGGGAGTGAGCGAGAGAAAGAGAGAGAGAGACAAAAAAAAGAAAGAGACAGACAGACAGCTAGTCAGATAGACAGTGAGAGAGACAGACAGATAGACAGACAGAAGACAGTGAGAGAGACAGACAGGAGACAGATTGACAGACAGGAGACAGATAGACAGACAGCTAGTCAGATAGACAGAGAGATGACAGACAGGAGACAGATAGACAGACAGCTAGTCAGATAGACAGACAGAAGATAGATAGACAGATACAGATGGACAGATAGACAGACAGAAGACAGTGAGAGAGACAGACAGGAGACAGATAGACAGACAGATGACAGTGAGAGAGACAGACAGGAGACAGATAGACAGACAGCTAGTCAGATAGACAGACAGCTAGACATACAGAAGATAGATAGACAGATACAGACAGACAGGTAGACAGACGGAAGACATTGAGACAGACAGAAAGACAGACATTGAGACAGACAGACATTGAGACAGACATTGAGACAGACATTGAGACAGATATTGAGACAGACAGACATTGAGACAGACAGACAGACAGACAGACATTGAGACAGACATTGAGACAGACATTGAGACAGACAGACATTGAGACAGACAGACAGCCAGACAGACAGACAGACAGACAGAGAGGTTGTGCATCTGTCTGGATCAGATTTATACTGAGGTTTCCTGATAAATCGATAGACAGACAAAGAGGCTGTCTGGATCAGATTTATACTGGGGTTTCGTGATAGACAGAAATAAATTGAGGAACGTTCCACATGACTGCTTCTGAAATCATGTCTTGTGTCTCTGAAAGCATTGCATCTGGTCGCACACATAAGCTAACAGTCTGGGGCTCAGCTCAGAGCTGCCAGGATCAGGAGATAATTATTAAGTCCTTTCTGACCTGTTTATATAGGACTACAGTAAATCTTAGACCCCAAGTAAGGAAACCTATACACTGCACTTTCTCCCAGCCTATTGTGCAGTCAGACCCCTCTCTCCCATTGGTGGAGCATTTAGCATGCCTGTCATTCATAGGCTGACATATCACTTTCGGGGACTAATTTTGTTCATCTGAAGTGAACCACACGAAATGTATTTCTTCTGCGAGGAAGAGGCTGTTCAACGGCAGCCACTCTGCATCATTTCCCCTAGCCATCAGAGCAGGGACAGCTAGATAAAAGCAGAGAAATGGCAACTGACAGACGTCACACTTCCTGCACACGGGTCATGTGGCCTCTTATCACTGCGGGATTTGCAGTAAATTCCCATCTGTCTACATCAAGATGAGGACTGGGCAAAGACATACTGGAGCGAGAAAGAGAGAGGGGAGGGAGGGAGAGGGAAGAGAGAGGAGAGAAAGGAAGAGAGAGGGAAGAGAAAGTAGGATAGAAAGAGGAGAGAAGGGAAGAGAGAGGGGAGAGAAAGAGAAAGGAGAGAGAGGGGGAAGAGAGAGGGGAGAGAAAGAGAAAGGGGAGAGAGGGAAGAGAGAGGAGAGAAAGGAAGAGAGAGGGAAGAGAAAGTGGGATAGAAAGAGGAGAGAAGGGACGAGAGGGGAGAGAAAGAGAGAGGGGGAAGAGATGGGGGAGAGAAAGAGAAAGGGGAGAGAGGGAAGAGATGGGAGAGAAAGAGAGAGGGAAGAGAGAGGGAAGAGCGGGGAAAGAGGGAAGAGAGAGGGAAGAGGGAGGGAAGAGAGCGGGGAGAGAAATGGGAGATAAATGGGAGAGAGAGATGGAAGAGAGCGGGGAGAGAAATGGAAGAGAGAGGGTGGAGAAAGAGAAAGGGGAGAGAAAAAGAAAGGGTGGAGAAAGAGAAAGGGTGGAGAAAGAGAAAGGGTGGAGAAAGAGAAAGGGGAGAGAAAGAGAAAGGGGAGAGAAAGAGAAAGGGTGGAGAAAGAGAAAGGGGAGAGAAAGAGAAAGGGGAGAGAAAGAGAAAGGGGAGAGAAATAGAAAGGGTGGAGAAAGAGAAAGGGTGGAGAACGAGAAAGGGTGGAGAAAGAGAAAGGGTGGAGAAAGAGAAAGGGTGGAGAAAGAGAAAGGGGAGAGAAAGAGAAAGGGTGGAGAAAGAGAAAGGGGAGAGAGAAGGAAGAGAGAGGGAAGAGAGAGGGAAGAGAAAGAGAAAGAGAAAGGGTGAAGAAAGAGAAAGGGGAGAGAGAGGGGAGAGAAAGAGAAAGGGTGGAGAGAGGGGAGAGAAAGAGAAAGGGTGGAGAGAGGGGAGAGAAAGGCGAGAGCAAGTGAGGGGGGGAAATATGGAGAGAAAGGGAGAGCGAGGGGAGGGAGGGAAGAGAGAGAAGAGAGAGGGGAGAGAAAGGGCAGAGAGAGAAGAGAGAGGGGAGAGAAAGGGGAGGGAGGGGGGAGAGAGGGGAGAGAGGAGACAAAGAGAGAGGGGGAAGAGAAAGGAGAGAGAGGAGGAAGAGAGGGGAGAGAGAGGGAAGAGAGCGGGGAGAGAAAGAGAAAGGGGAGAGCAAGTGAGGGGGGAGAGATGGAGAGAAAGGGAGAGCGAGGGGAGGGGTTATGGGGGGGTAGTACCATAATAACTAACATTATAAGATGTTATGGGGGGGAGGGTTAGTACGTAATAATTAACATTATAAGATGTTATGGGGGGGTTAGTACCATGATAACTAACATTATAATATGTTATGGGGGGGGGGGTTAGTACCATAATAACTCACATTATAATATGTTATGGGGGGGTTAGTACAATAATAATTAACATTATAATATGTTATGGGGGGGGGGGGGGGGGGGGTTAGTGCCATAATAACTAACATTATAATATGTTATGGGGGGGTTAGTACCAAAATAACTAACATTCTAATATGTTATGGGGGGGGGGGGGGGGGTAGTACCATAATAACTAACATTATAATATGTTATGGGGGGGTAACATATTATAATGTTAGTTATTATGGTACTACCCCCCCCCCCCCCCCATAACATATTAGAATGTTAGTTATTATGGTACTAACCCCCCCATATCATATTATAATGTTAATTATTATGGTACTACCCCCCCATAACATCTTAGAATGTTAGTTATTATGGTACTAACCCCCCCATAACATATTATAATGTTAATTATTATGGTACTATCCCCCCATAACATCTTATAATGTTAGTTATTATGGTACTAACCCCCCCATAACATCTTATAATGTTAATTATTATGGTACTACCCCCCCCCCCCCATAACATATTAGAATGTTAGTTATTATGGTACTAACCTCCCCATAACATCTTATAATGTTAATTATTATGGTACTAACCCCCCCCCATAACATCTTATAATGTTAGTTATTATGGTACTACCCCCCCCCCCCCCCTCCCCACATAACATATTATAATGTTAGTTATTATGGTACTGAGCATTACACCACTCCAGTCGAGGCTTGACATGGCTAGTCGTGATCTTAGGCTTGTGTGCAGCTGCTCGGCCATGGAAACAGATTTCATGAAGCTCCCGACGAACAGTTATTGTGCTGAAGTTGCTTCCAGAGGCCGTTTGCAACTCGATAGTGAGTGATGCAACTGAGGACAGACGATTTTTACGCAAAACACGCCTCAGCACTCGGCTGTGAGCTTGTGTGGCCTACCATTTGGCGGCTGAGCCGTTGTTGCTCCTAGATGTTTCCACTTCACAATAACAGCACTTACAGCTGACCAGGGGCAGCCCTAGCAGGGCAAACATTTGACGAAGTGACTTGTTGGAAAGGTGGCATTCCATGACGGTGCCACCTTGAAAGTCACTGAGCTCTTCAGTATGGGCCATTCTACTGACAGTGTGTGTCTATGGAGATTGCATGGCTGTGTGCTCGATTTTATTCACCTGTCATCAACGGGTGTGGCTGAAATAGACAAATCCACTAATTTGAAGGGTTGTCCACATACTTCTGACCACGTAGTGTCGTAAGATAGGTTGTAAAATAATTCACCACCTTGCTGTTGTACGTGTCGGCATTTCTAAATGTTTATGTTGATGTCATGTATTTGTTCTCAAGGGACCCTTCTCAGAAACAAACGAAGGAAACGCTTAATGCAGATCGATATAATGCATTGTGATGTGGTTATGTTGAATTGCAAGACTTGTCATAAGCATTACAACCCCTCATAATGTCTTATTACTGAATCATCTCAATTATACTGACTAAATAAAAGCTATCCACAGTTTTCGCTCAATAAATAATATGCTTCATTATAAGGCATTATAGCAGCTTATACATGCTTATAGGAAGTAGTAAAGGATTATACCTGTCGGCTTTAAGTAAAAGCGTCACCCAGTATAGTTCTCCTATGTTCACTGACTGGTATACAAAACAGACCAAGTCTTTCTTCAAATCGGGTTTAGGGTCAAGTGTTAGTCAGGACAACGAGTGGCCCGAGAGTCATTGATACAAACAGAGATCTCTCCGCCACTCCATTTCTCATAGACTAGAAGTGAAGGGATGTCACCCAGGCAATTAGTGATCTATGTCACAGGCCTCTTATGCAAAAAAACAACAGGTGTTCAAGAGGCAGATTATTTGTCAATTACCATTTCAAAACCATCTGGAGATGGTTCCCCTGACCCAGGAAGATGTGTCTGTTGTTGTCTGCCTACTATTAGACGATGTAAAGAAACGCCCTCTCACTGTCAACTGCATTTATTTTCACCAAACTTAACATGTGTAAAGATTTGTATGAACATAACAAGACACCTGCAAGTTCCCGGACATTTCTGTGTACCAAATGTAACCCTATTCTCTATATAGTGTACTACTTTTGACCATCTGCCCTGGTTAAAAGTAGTGCACCGTATAGGGTGTCATTTGGGACACAACCATTGACATAGATTTTTTTTGGGGGGGGTGAATTCGGAATTAGTTTGAATGGAGAGTGAAGAGAAAGAAATGTAGTTTGACTTGATGATATCTGAGGGGATTGTTGTGAGATATGCTACACTACTGTAGGTTACGTAAGAGATTCCATAACATGCAGACATTTCCTGAAGGATGCTATGCTACCAAATCTTCTATTTGCATAACAACTGTGTATCTGTATGGCCACTGTGTTCTTGTTACCGTTGTCTTTGATAGAAACACACTATTATGTAACAAATGTCCATGTTAATGTGTAAACAGTACAACATGTTTAAACCTCCTAACATGTTAATATGTAAACAGTACAACATGTTTAAACCTCCTAACATGTTAATATGTAAACAGTACAACATGTTTAAACCTCCTAACATGTTAATATGTAAACAGTACAACATGTTTAAACCTCCTAACATGTTAATATGTAAACAGTACAACATGTTTAAACCTCCTAACATGTTAATATGTTAACAGTACAACATGTTTAAACCTCCTAACATGTTAATATGTAAACAGTACAACATGTTTAAACCTCCTAACATGTTAATATGTTAACAGTACAACATGTTTAAACCTCCTAACATGTTAATGTGTAAACAGTACAACATGTTTAAACCTCATAACATGTTAATATGTAAACAGTACAACATGTTTAAACCTCCTAACATGTTAATATGTAAACAGTACAACATGTTTAAACCTCCTAACATGTTAATATGTAAACAGTACAACATGTTTAAACCTCCTAACATGTTAATATGTTAACAGTACAACATGTTTAAACCTCCTAACATGTTAATGTGTAAACAGTACAACATGTTTAAACCTCATAACATGTTAATATGTTAACAGTACAACATGTTTAAACCTCCTAACATGTTAATATGTAAACAGTACAACATGTTTAAACCTCCTAACATGTTAATATGTAAACAGTACAACATGTTTAAACCTCCTAACATGTTAATATGTAAACAGTACAACATGTTTAAACCTCCTAACATGTTAATATGTAAACAGTACAACATGTTTAAACCTCCTAACATGTTAATATGTTAACAGTACAACATGTTTAAACCTCCTAACATGTTAATATGTAAACAGTACAACATGTTTAAACCTCCTAACATGTTAATATGTTAACAGTACAACATGTTTAAACCTCCTAACATGTTAATATGTAAACAGTACAACATGTTTAAACCTCCTAACATGTTAATATGTTAACAGTACAACATGTTTAAACCTCCTAACATGTTAATGTGTAAACAGTACAACATGTTTAAACCTCATAACATGTTAATATGTAAACAGTACAACATGTTTAAACCTCCTAACATGTTAATATGTAAACAGTACAACATGTTTAAACCTCCTAACATGTTAATATGTAAACAGTACAACATGTTTAAACCTCCTAACATGTTAATATGTTAACAGTACAACATGTTTAAACCTCCTAACATGTTAATGTGTAAACAGTACAACATGTTTAAACCTCATAACATGTTAATATGTTAACAGTACAACATGTTTAAACCTCCTAACATGTTAATATGTAAACAGTACAACATGTTTAAACCTCCTAACATGTTAATATGTAAACAGTACAACATGTTTAAACCTCCTAACATGTTAATATGTAAACAGTACAACATGTTTAAACCTCCTAACATGTTAATATGTAAACAGTACAACATGTTTAAACCTCCTAACATGTTAATATGTAAACAGTACAACATGTTTAAACCTCCTAACATGTTAATATGTAAACAGTACAACATGTTTAAACCTCCTAACATGTTAATATGTAAACAGTACAACATGTTTAAACCTCCTAACATGTTAATATGTAAACAGTACAACATGTTTAAACCTCATAACATGTTAATATGTAAACAGTACAACATGTTTAAACCTCCTAACATGTTAATATGTAAACAGTACAACATGTTTAAACCTCCTAACATGTTAATATGTAAACAGTACAACATGTTTAAACCTCCTAACATGTTAATATGTAAACAGTACAACATGTTTAAACCTCCTAACATGTTAATATGTAAACAGTACAACATGTTTAAACCTCCTAACATGTTAATATGTAAACAGTACAACAGAGTTACACATGGAATAAACAAACATACAGTCAATAGTACAGTAGAATAAAATAAATAATATATAAAAAAATATATATATATAAAAAATAGAAAGTCTATATACAGTGAGTGCAAATGAGGTAAGAAGCACCGACTGAATCCCAGACCATTGAGATTGGTTGGTCACTGTCCTGGAATGAAGGACCGACCACTGAGATTGGTTGGTCACTGTCCTGGAATGAAGGACCGACCATTGAGATTGGTTGGTCACTATCCTGGAATGAAGGACCGACCATTGAGATTGGTTGGTCACTATCCTGGAATGAAGGGCCGACTATGAGAGAAATTGGCTTATTTCAGTTTATCATGCTATATTATTATGGTACATTAGAGAGAAACATGCTATTTGGTGAAACTAGTTAAATGTCTAACAATGAACTACAATATGTTATCGTCTACTTAGAAGTAATAGCACATTCATTTCTGTAATTTATGCATAGCACCACACACGCACACAGACACGCAGTCCCGTAATGGATGTCACCTATGGCTATCTAATGAGTAGCAAGTGGATTAATCGCTGTCTCTAATCGCAGGTAAAGTGGGAACATCACCTTTGTCTCACTGTGATTGAAAACGGGACAGCAATGTTTGCATTTGATAGACACAATGATTGATGGCCCCTATTACAATGGAAATAAGTTCAAACCTTTTTGTGTTATCCTCTAAAAGGTTTTTAAACGGTCAAATAAATCAAATAAATGTAAATACTATTAACAGTTTCCAAAGGCTTTACTATGCCTTAAAGCTACAGTCTGCAATTCAAAAAACAACAAATCACCATTTAGTTATACAGCTAAGGAATGAGGCTGGGAAAATGTAACCCCTCTCAAATACACAATACTTGTAAAAGTATATATTTTTTTATGTAATCCCAGACAGTGGCTTTAAAAGTTAAGTTTAATTTAAAGTGGGACCCAGGGGAAAATAGATTAGAACACATGTCGAACACCCTCAACCACCCTGTAGTGGTTTCAAATGAGGAGAGGATATGCATGGGTTCAGAAGCGAAATCTCCCAGGATGCCGTTTGCTCTAGCTCTGGGGTCCTCGGCCGTTTATGACGAAGACACAAGGAACTTTTGTAATGCATATGGATGAGTGATTTACACACTGAGTGCAATTGACCTCACCTTATTAAACTCGGATTAAATGGAGTCTCTCACAGACAAAGAGACTATGGCAGGCCGTTAAGTTCTTTGAAACAACACACCTGCAGCCGCTCCACTCTGAAACGGAGGCAGGGGATTGGTTGTACTTATACAGTGACTAAGGGCCCTCGCCAATCAAAATCGACAAGCTGTGTTTTTGACAACATAAGTCCTGTTGAGTTTATGCATTCACACAGTAAGCATCGTTTGATTACATATATTAATCCAAACAGTGGAAGACGAGTGTTATTTTTCATCACCCTGGAAACTCAGATTTGAATTCAATTGGGCCATAATATATAGTGTTGAGTTCTTTTGAAATAACATGATGTTGTGTTCACCGAGTCCGTAGTTCAAGACCTACAGGGTAGAATATCCACGTGCAAACGTGAGGATGGGGATGGGGATGTATGGGGATGCAAAGTTTAACCTTGCCAGGAAAGCCTGTTACGATCTCCCACCAAACGGTTAACCCTAATTGGAGCAGGTTGGGGTCTACGGACTGGAAGATTTTACAGTATTACTCTGGCAATGTGGTCTCCATAAATGGCTCCATTTGTGCATGATCCTAACACTAAATGAGTGTGCACGTACAGGTTGGGATTCTGGTTTGAATCGCAGACCAAATGTTGAACTAATGATTTGTCAGTAACCCGATGAGGCTGATAAAACACTCATAACTGCCGGTAAAATTGACATGGCTGACAGTTCCCTAATTCTCAGAGATTATTTTTAGAAGTCAGCATGCAACAGCAAAGAAAACAGGCAACGGTAGCAGAATGGCACGCCTAATGGCTATGTTGCTGGGATCTTTTGCCTGTGTCAATTGGCCCAATCATTACCGCGGAAAGTAGGGGTGCTGAGGGTGCTGCAGCAACCCCTGAAAAATACTAATAAAAAAAATACGTGAATTATTATTATATTTTTCGAACTTGACTTGCACTAATTTCATTAGGGTTGACCAGTTCTTAAAGAGGAAGTTCAGTATTTACAAACTTAATCTTGGTACCAGCAGAAAAATGACCAAATCAACTGAAATCAACTATCACTTCCTTTTATATTTAGCTAGCGTTGTATAAAGTAGTGTAACTTCCCTCTTAACCTCTGCTGCTCATATCAATTCAGCTCAAGCAGTAAGGCTGAAATCAGCTAGACAAGTTGCTGAAATACAGTCAAGGTACCGTACGCACAATAAATACAATTCAAAAGTTAAAGTATCACCGAACTGATGACCACTGAGCTATTGATCCATGTAGCAAAACAGGATGTGAGCTCTCGAGATTTTCCAGATGGTTGAAGGAGGCACAGTGTTTACATTGGAAACATGTAAAACCGGGTTTAACTGAGGAATATGTAAACCACGGTTTCAAATCAAATTATATCAAATTAATTTATAAAGTCCTTCTTACATCAGCTGATATCTCAAAGTGATGTACAGTTTAACTGTGAAATATGTAAAACCGGGTTTAACTTTGAAATATGTAAAACCGGGATTAATTGTGAAATATGTAAAACTGGGTTTAACTGTGAAATATGTAAAACCGGGTTTAATTGTGAAATATGTAAAACCGGGTTTAATTGTGAAATATGTAAAACCGGGTTTAACTGTGAAATATGTAAAACCGGGTTTAATTGTGAAATATGTAAAACTGGGTTTAATTGTGAAATATGTAAAACCGGGTTTAATTGTGAAATATGTAAAACCGGGTTTAACTGTGAAATATGTAAAACCGGGTTTAATTGTGAAATATGTAAAACCGGGGTTAACTGTGAAATATGTAAAACCGGGTTTAATTGTGAAATATGTAAAACCGGGTTTAATTGTGAAATATGTAAAACTGGGTTTAATTGTGAAATATGTAAAACCGGGTTTAACTGTGAAATATGTAAAAACCGGGTTTAACTGTGAAATATGTAGTTGTTTAACTTACTAGTAATTGTCTTATTTAAATGTAAATGTTTTGGTTTGAAAACAATGGCCTCCTCCTCCCGTGGAAGACTTTTATCATTTGTATTGACTCTTTCAAAGCCATGGTTGCATAATAGCCAACACACAATCATTGTCTTAGACTTTGTACAGCTGAATGCTGTACAGACACACAGACACACAGACACACACACACACACACAGACACACAGACACACACACACACACACACACACACACACACACACAGCCCTGGGACTGAACTCCTCCCAATACAACTGGCTCCTGGACTTTCTGACAGGCCTCCCCCAGGTGGTGAAGGTAGGCATCATTACCTCTTCCACACTGATCCTCAACACGGGGGCCCCACAAGGGCGTGAAGAACCCTTTTTTGGTTCCAGGTAGAACTCTTTTGGGTTATAATGTAGAACCATTTTCACAGAGGGTTCTACCTGGAACTAAAAAGGGTTCTCCTATGGGGACAGCTGAACCCTTTTGGAACATTTTTTCTAAGAGTGAGGTAGGTCTGATTACCGAGAACGACTAGACGACCTACAGGAGGAGGTAGGCACTCTGACACGTGATGCCAAGAAAACAACCTCTCCCTCAACGGCTGGCAAAACAAAGGAGCTGATTGTGGACTTCAGGAGGAACGCCACATCCTCATCAACGGGGTTGCCGTGGAGATGGTCAAAACGTATTCGTCGTTGACATCTCAGATAAGCTGAATGGTCAAACCACACGGACCCCGTGGGTTAAGAAGGCACAACAGCGACTCTTCAACCTCAGGAGGCAAAAGAAATTCAGCCTGTCCCCGAGGGCCCTCACAGTGTTCTACAGGAGCACCATCGAGAGCATCCTGCCGGGCTACATTACAGCCTGGTATGGCTACTCCACCACTGTGCATCGTAAGGCATTACAGAGGGTGGTACGCTCAGCCATTGGGTGCTCACTGCCTGCCCTCCAAGACACCTACAACATCAGGTGTTCAGGAAGGCCAAGAAGATCATCAGGGAGCTTCTACCCCCAGACCACCTGTATAGATGGCAATAGCATACCATAATAGCATAATCATTTAATAGCATAATAATATAGCATAGTAACATAGCATAATAAGATAACGTAATAACATAGCATAATAACATATCATAATAACATGGAATAATAACATAGCATAATAACGTAGCATAATAACATAGCATAATAACATAGCATAATAACATACCATAATAACATAGCATGATAACATAGCATAGTAACATAGCATAATAATGTAGCATAATAACATATCATAATAACATAGCATAGTAACATAGCATAATAACATAGCATAATAACATTCCATAATAACATAGCATGATAACATAGCATAGTAACATAGCATAATAACATAGCATAGTAATATAGTATAATAACATAGCATAATAACATATCATAGTAACATAGTATAATAATATAGAAAATAGCCACCACTAGTCGCTCCCTCTTCATCTGTTTTGCCATGCATGAATATGTTATTCATAGTGTTTCTAAGGCCAAATTCCATGTTGGGATACCTACAGGGGTCCTAATAATTTAAATCAAACAGCCAAATGATCCTTGGTGTGACCATCTTACAAATTCCATATGTTAGCTTAGTAGATTCCCAGCCGCGGGTTTTTTTAAGAAGACACATTGTTACACTTGGACAACAATAGGTTTGGGGCGCCAATCTCAGGAGAACATTTGTAACAGAGAATATCGACTAAATGTAGCAGCAAGGTCAGAGAGTCGACTCAACACTACAATGGAGACGAAGCTATTTCATGTGTACAACAGTAGGAGTTGTGTTCAATCATTATTTTAATCTTCCACAATGTGCCCAAATGTACCATCTGTCTTTTCCTTGTTCTGTGCACTGGCATCATTATCGTCTGACTCATTCCTGCATCGTCAACACTCAGGTGGCTTGGGACACTTGAATGACACCCCCCACTGGGTAAAATTACAACCCATCCAACAGGGAGGAAATGGCAGCACGCATCATTTCCAACCTCACACAAAATGGATCTCCCTTTGCAGGCACACATGATAGCACAAGATAGTCACTTGATAGCAATGCCTTGCAAATCAGAGTGCTCCAAAGCACGAAACGTGCCGCTATCCAATTATAGCCCAGCCACAAAGCCCCCCGAGACAGAAACGCTAGCCTAGCTCCACACAACGAGGAGGCTTCAGATATGTGCATCAGATTTCCAGATGTAGGCCAGGGGAGCACAGCGAGCTGGATCGGGAGACCCAAGGTAAGGCCTTATGCATGCGATGTAACCACTCTGTGACATTGTCATTACCATTACCGTCAGCTCAGTGACGGTGATGACGCATTGAAGTGACGGCGATGACGGACTGTAACCGGAGTTGACAACGAATAATCGCTGCCCTTTATCTGTATGGATAAAAAAAAAACTGGTTTCAGACAGGAGATAATCATCACTATTCAAATAGCACCACATGGCGCTTTGATGCGGGCACTCTAGCAACCATGTGGTTAGCTACCGTCACTAATTATTCTGGACTGAATGAGAGGTCTGACTCAAAAACCTGGCGTTTCTGCATCTGCGGGTGGGAGAAAAGAAATCAGTCGAGGTTCCTGTGGTGCTGTGCTCTCTCCAAGTGCTGTGTTGTGCGAGTGTACGTGTGTGCGTGTCTGTGTGTGTGTGTGTCTGTGTGTGTGTGTATGTGTCTGTGTGTGTGTGTGTGTGTGTGTGTGTGTGTGTGTGTGTGTGTGTGTGTGTGTGTGTGTGTGTGGGAGGTGACTTTCAGACGCTCCACTGATCTCTGACATCAACCACCGTGCTGCTTTCCCTCCCCTTCCTTTTTCTCTGGCCACAGTCTCTGACATAGAAAGCAACTTGCACAAGGGGCCTTTCACTTCCTGTAGAGTCAAGAGCTTTCAGTTTCAAATCAGGCCAGAAATACAAGCTAAATCATGTATGGGGTCTTAAAGGCACAGTCCATACCGTTTCCTGTTTGAAACAACGTGTCGGGTGGCACTGGCAGATAGCTGTACAATTTATAGAGCAAACACAGGATTTTACTCCTGATGTTAGAGCTCTGTATCCACTATACAGTATATCTTTATTCTGTGTCTGTCACGCCCTGACCTTAGAGAGACTGTTTATTTCTCTATTTGGTTAGGTCAGGGTGTGATTTGGGTGGGCATTCTAGTTTTCTATTTCTTTGTTGGCCGGGTATGGTTCCCAATCAGAGGCAGCCGTCTATCGTTGTCTCTGATTGGGGATCATACTTAGGCAGCCTGTTTTCCACAGTTACTGTGTAGCCTGCAGAACGTTATGGTCGTTTATCTTTGGTTGTTTTTTGGTGTTCATCTAAAATAAAGAAAGATGTACGCTTACCAATCTGCGCTTTGGTCTCATTCCCGAAGGCGGACGTAACAGTGTCTGGATTCTAAATTGTAACGTGGGAGAAAAAAAACGTTCATGTGCATGAATATAATGTTTTGGCAGATGTTCTGACATCTTTCATAAGCCTTCTTCTATGTGTCAGATTATTCAGATGACTTTAGCAGTATGTTATCTTAAGGAATGTACCTTTAATTAGTATTCTTCCACTTATAATATAAGTTGAATACATTATATTTAAAATATTCATGGTCATCTACACATTATGGCGTATCTCCTCATGATAATCAATAGAGGTCCTGGTATATTAGAGGTTTTGTATTAGATATAAATATATAACTTAGTGAACACAGATCAACTATGTGTTATTATACCAAAATAGTAGTAATTGAAGGAAAATGTATGTAATGAGTGTTTCAAAAGCTTTGAAATGAACAAGAAGAAATTGTTACTGTAACTATAAGCCCTGTCTGTGAAGAATTCTGACTTTGCAGAGGCTCAAAGGTTAAAGCAATCCCAAGATATAAAGAAAAGCAGACAGATACACATTGGTGCGTGAGCATTTTTAACTAGACACTGCAATTAGAACGAACATTATTGTGGATGAAATGGCCAACTGAGACTTGGAGGTTAAGCCGTGGGTGCAGGAGCTGTCAATTAGTGAGCAATTGCTGCTACTAGCAAGCCAGACTGCTAGTTAGAGGGGGAGTGTGGAACATGTCTGAGGTGGTAACATGGCTGGGGTGGTAACATGGCTGAGGTGGTAACATGGCTGAGGTGGTAACATGGCTGAGGTGGTAACATGGGAACATGGCTGAGGTGGGAACATGGCTGAGGTGGTAACATGGCTGAGGTGGTAACATGGGAACATGGCTGGGGTGGTAACATGGCTGAGGTGGGAACATGGGAACATGGCTGAGGTGGTAACATGGCTGAGGTGGTAACATGGCTGAGGTGGTAACATGGGAACATGGCTGAGGTGGTAACATGGGAACATGGCTGAGGTGGTAACATGGGAACATGGCTGAGTTGGTAACATGGGAACATGGCTGAGGTGGTAACATGGGAACATGGCTGAGTTGGTAACATGGGAACATGGCTGAGGTGGTAACATGGCTGAGGTGGTAACATGGGAACATGGCTGAGGTGGTAACATGGCTGGGGTGGTAACATGGGAACATGGCTGAGGTGGTAACATGGGAACATGGCTGAGGTGGTAACATGGGAACATGGCTGAGGTGGTAACATGGCTGAGGTGGTAACATGGGAACATGGCTGAGGTGGTAACATGGGAACATGGCTGAGGTGGTAACATGGGAACATGGCTGAGGTGGTAACATGGCTGGGGTGGTAACATGGCTGAGGTGGTAACATGGCTGGAGTGGTAACATGGCTGGGGTGGTAACATGGCTGAGGTGGGAACATGGCTGAGGTGGTAACATGGCTGAGGTGGTAACATGGGAACATGGCTGGGGTGGTAACGTGGGAACATGGCTGGGGTGGTAACATGGCTGAGGTGGTAACATGGGAACATGGCTGAGGTGGTAACATGGCTGAGGTGGGAACATGGCTGGGGTGGTAACATGGGAACATGGCTGGGGTGGTAACATGGCTGAGGTGGTAACATGGGAACATGGCTGAGGTGGTAACATGGCTGAGGTGGGAACATGGCTGAGGTGGTAACATGGCTGGGGTGGGAACATGGGAACATGGCTGGGGTGGTAACATGGCTGAGGTGGTAACATGGGAACATGGCTGAGGTGGTAACATGGCTGAGGTGGGAACATGGCTGAGGTGGTAACATGGCTGGGGTGGTAACATGGCTGGGGTGGTAACATGGGAACATGGCTGAGGTGGTAACATGGGAACATGGCTTAGGTGGTAACATGGCTGAGGTGGTAACATGGCTGAGGTGGTAACATGGCTGGGGTGGTAACATGGGAACATGGCTGAGGTGGTAACATGAGAACATGGCTGAGGTGGTAACATGGGAACATGGCTGAGGTGGTAACATGGCTGAGGTGGGAACATGGCTGAGGTGGTAACATGGCTGGGGTGGTAACATGGGAACATGGCTGAGGTGGTAACATGGGAACATGGCTGAGGTGGTAACATGGGAACATGGCTGAGGTGGTAACATGGTAACATAGCTGAGGTGGTAACATGGCTGAGGTGGTAACATGGCTGAGGTGGTAACATGGCTGAGGTGGTAACATGGCTGAGGTGGGAACATGGCTGAGGTGGGAACATGGCTGAGGTGGTAACATGGCTGAGGTGGGAACATGGCTGAGGTGGTAACATGCCTGGGGTGGTAACATGGGAACATGGCTGAGGTGGGAACATGCCAACAGTATAACAGGTGCTGGAAGATTCAAGCAGGGTCAGAGTCAATAGGGAAAGAGAGTCAACAATAATACGAGCTACACAGCTTATGCTTCACTCTTAAAACCTGTTGCGACTCTAGGGGCAGTATTTTCAATTTTGAAAAAAAAACCGTTCCCATTTTAAACAGGATATTTTGTCAAGACAAGATGCTAGAATATGCATATAATTGACGGCTTTGGATAGAAAACACTCTAACGTTTCCAAAACTGTAAAGATATTGTCTGTGAGTATAACAGAACTGATGTTGCAGGCAAAAGCCTGAGAAAAATCCAATCCGGAAGTGCCCCATATTTTGAAAGCGCTGCGTTCCAATGAGTCCCTATTGAGCTGTGAATGTCCTATCAACGAGCTTACGCTTTCTACGTATTCCCCAAGGTGTCTACAGTATTGTGACGTAGTTTTACGCAATTATGTTGAAGAATAGCCGTAGGCGGCTACATTGCATAAGTGGTCACATGATGGCTCCCAGGGTGACTCTCGCGTAAAATACAGAGGTAGCCATTACTCCAATCGGTCCTACTGAAAAACTAATTGTCCCAAAGGATATATTATCGAATAGATATTAGAAAAACACCTTGAGGATTGATTCTAAACAACGTTTGCCATGTCTCTGTCGATATTATGGAGCTAATTTGGAATATTTTTTGGCGTTGTTGTGACCTCAATTTCCAGGCGATTTCTCAGCCAAACGTGAAAAACAAACGGAGCTATTTCGACTACAAAAATAATATTTTGGGAAAAAAATGAACTTTGGCTATCTACCTGGGAGTCTCGTGAGTGAAAACATCCGAAGTTCATCAAAGGTAAACGATTTAATTTGATTGCTTTTCTGATTTTCGTGACAAGGTTGCCTGCTGCCAGCAGGGCATAATGCTATGCTAGGCTATCGATAAACGTACACAAATGCTTGTCTAGCTTTGGCTGTAAAGCATATTTTGAAAATCTTAGATGACAGGGTGATTAACAAAAGGCTAAGCCGTGTCTCAATATATTTCATTTGTGATTTTCATGAATAGGAATATTTTCTAGGGATATTTATGTCCGTTGCATTATACTAATTAGTTTCAGGCGATGATTACGCTCCCGCATGCGGGTTTGGGAGTCACAAGAAGTTTAAATTGCACTTTTAGCAAAGAAGCTAGGAAGAGCTGATGTTTTCAAAGACCACCTTAAAAAAATATACGTTTTTGATCATTTTCAGAGCAAATAGAGTTATTAAAGTGACTATGCATAGATAATAACAGAGAGTAACAGCAGCGTAGAAAAGGGGGGTGGGGCAATGCAAATAGTCTGGGTAGCTATTTGATTAGATGTTCAGGAGTCTTATGGCTTGTGGGTAGAAGTTGTTTAGACGCCTCTTGGACCTAGACTTGGTGCTCCGGTACCGCTTGCCATGCGGTAGCAGAGAGAACAGTCTATTACCCATGGTGGCTGGAGTCTTTGACAATTTTTAGGGCCTTCTTCTGACACCACCTGTTATAGGGGTCCTGGATGGCAGGAAGCTTGGCCCCAGTGATGTACTGGGCCGTACGCACTACCCTCTGCAGTGCCTTGCGGTCGGAGGCCGAGCAGTTGCCATTCCAGGCAACTGGGGGGCGTGCTCGGTCCTCCTTTTCCTGTAGTCCACAATAATCTCCTATAATGGTAATTAGAGGTTTTGTATTAGATATAAATATATAACTTAGTGAACACAGATCAACTATGTGTTATTATACCAAAATAGTATTGCAAGTAAGTAATTGAAGGAACAGAGATGTGATGAGTCTTCCAATAGCTTTAAAATCAACAAGAAGACAATGTTAACTAAAGGCCTTCGCTGTGAAGAATACTAACTTTGCAGGGGCTCAAGGGTTAAAGAAATCCCAAGATATAATGAAAAGCAGCCAGATACTGCAGGAGCTGTCAATTGGTGAGCAATTGCTTCTATTAGCAAGCCAAGCTGCTAGTTAGAGGGGGAGTGTGGTATCATGGCTGAGGTGGTAACATGGCTGAGGTGGTAACATGGTGGGGTGGTAACATGGCTGAGGTGGGAACATGGCTGAGGTGGGAACATGGCTGAGGTGGGAACATGGCTGAGGTGGGAACGTGGGAACATGGCTGAGGTGGGAACATGGCTGAGGTGGTAACATGGCTGAGGTGGGAACATGGCTGAGGTGGGAACGTGGGAACATGGCTGAGGTGGGAACATGGCTGAGGTGGGAACATGGCTGAGGTGGGAACGTGGGAGCATGGCTGAGGTGGTAACATGGCTGAGGTGGGAACATGGCTGAGGTGGTAACATGGCTGAAGTGGGAACGTGGCTGAGGTGGGAACATGGCTGAGGTGGGAACATGGCTGAGGTGGGAACGTGGTAGCATGGCTAGGGTGGTAACATGGCTGTGGTGGTAACATGGCTGTGGTGGTAACATGGCTGAGGTGGGAACGTGGCTGGGGTGGGAACATGGCTGTGGTGGTAACATGGCTGAGGTGGGAACGTGGCTGGGGTGGTAACATGGCTGAGGTGGTAACATGGCTGAGGTGGGAATGTGGTAACATGGCTGAGGTGGTAACGTGGCTGAGGTGGGAACATGGCTGAGGTGGTAACATGGCTGAGGTGGGAATGTGGGAACATGGCTGAGGTGGTAACATGGCTGAAGTGGGAACGTGGTAACATGGCTGAGGTGGTAACGTGGGAACATGGCTGAGGTGGTAACGTGGCTGGGGTGGTAACATGGCTGAGGTGGGAACGTGGGAACATGGCTGAGGTGGTAACGTGGCTGAGGTGGGAACATGGCTGAGGTGGTAACATGGCTGAGGTGGGAATGTGGGAACATGGCTGAGGTGGTAACATGGCTGAAGTGGGAACGTGGTAACATGGCTGAGGTGGTAACGTGGGAACATGGCTGAGGTGGTAACGTGGCTGGGGTGGTAACATGGCTGAGGTGGGAACGTGGGAACATGGCTGAGGTGGGAACGTGGGAACATGGCTGAGGTGGTAACGTGGCTGGGGTGGTAACATGGCTGAGGTGGTAACATGGGAACATGGCTGAGGTGGTAACATGGCTGAGGTGGGAATGTGGTAACATGGCTGAGGTGGTAACATGGCTGAGGTGGTAACATGGCTGAAGTGGGAACATGGCTGAGGTGGTAACATGGCTGAGGTGGTAACATGGCTGAGGTGGTAACATGGCTGAGGTGGTAACATGGCTGAGGTGGTAACATGGCTGAGGTGGGAACATGGCTGAGGTGGTAACGTGGCTGAGGTGGGAACATGGCTGAGGTGGTAACATGGCTGAGGTGGGAATGTGGGAACATGGCTGAGGTGGTAACATGGCTGAAGTGGGAACGTGGTAACATGGCTGAGGTGGTAACGTGGGAACATGGCTGAGGTGGTAACGTGGCTGGGGTGGTAACATGGCTGAGGTGGGAACGTGGGAACATGGCTGAGGTGGGAACGTGGGAACATGGCTGAGGTGGTAACGTGGCTGGGGTGGTAACATGGCTGAGGTGGTAACATGGGAACATGGCTGAGGTGGTAACATGGCTGAGGTGGGAATGTGGTAACATGGCTGAGGTGGTAACATGGCTGAGGTGGTAACATGGCTGAGGTGGGAACATGGCTGAGGTGGTAACATGGCTGAGGTGGTAACATGGCTGAGGTGGTAACATGGCTGAGGTGGTAACATGGCTGAGGTGGTAACATGGCTGAGGTGGGAACATGGCCTGAGGTGGTAACATGGCTGAGGTGGGAACATGGCTGAGGTGGTAACATGGCTGAGGTGGTAACATGGCTGAGGTGGGAACATGGCTGAGGTGGTAACATGGCTGAGGTGGTAACATGGCTGAGGTGGGAACATGGCTGAGGTGGGAACGTGGGAACATGGCTGAGGTGGGAACATGGCTGAGGTGGGAACATGGCTGAGGTGGGAACGTGGGAGCATGGCTGAGGTGGTAACATGGCTGAGGTGGGAACATGGCTGAGGTGGTAACATGGCTGAAGTGGTAACATGGCTGAGGTGGTAACATGGCTGAAGTGGTAACATGGCTGAGGTGGTAACATGGCTGAGGTGGGAACATGGCTGAGGTGGGAACGTGGCTGAGGTGGGAACATGGCTGAGGTGGGAACATGGCTGAGGTGGGAACGTGGTAACATGGCTGTGGTGGTAACATGGCTGTGGTGGTAACATGGCTGAGGTGGGAACGTGGCTGGGGTGGGAACATGGCTGTGGTGGTAACATGGCTGGGGTGGGAACGTGGCTGGGGTGGTAACATGGCTGAGGTGGGAATGTGGTAACATGGCTGAGGTGGTAACATGGCTGAAGTGGGAACGTGGTAACATGGCTGAGGTGGTAACGTGGGAACATGGCTGTGGTGGTAACATGGCTGAGGTGGGAACGTGGCTGGGGTGGGAACATGGCTGTGGTGGTAACATGGCTGGGGTGGGAACGTGGCTGGGGTGGTAACATGGCTGAGGTGGGAATGTGGTAACATGGCTGAGGTGGTAACATGGCTGAAGTGGGAACGTGGTAACATGGCTGAGGTGGGAATGTGGTAACATGGCTGAGGTGGTAACGTGGCTGAGGTGGGAACATGGCTGAGGTGGTAACATGGCTGAGGTGGGAATGTGGGAACATGGCTGAGGTGGTAACATGGCTGAAGTGGGAACGTGGTAACATGGCTGAGGTGGTAACGTGGGAACATGGCTGAGGTGGTAACGTGGCTGGGGTGGTAACATGGCTGAGGTGGGAACGTGGGAACATGGCTGAGGTGGGAACGTGGGAACATGGCTGAGGTGGTAACGTGGGAACATGGCTGAGGTGGTAACGTGGCTGGGGTGGTAACATGGCTGAGGTGGGAACATGGCTGAGGTGGGAACATGGCTGAGGTGGGAACGTGGGAACATGGCTGAGGTGGTAACATGGCTGAGGTGGGAACATGGCTGAGGTGGGAACATGGCTGAGGTGGTAACATGGCTGAGGTGGTAACATGGCTGAGGTGGTAACATGGCTGAGGTGGTAACATGGCTGGGGTGGGAACATGGCTGAGGTGGTAACATGGCTGGTGTGGTAACATGGCTGAGGTGGTAACATGGCTGAGGTGGTAACATGGCTGAGGTGGTAACATGGCTGAGGTGGGAACATGGCTGGTGTGGGAACATGGCTGAGGTGGGAACATGGCTGAGGTGGTAACATGGCTGAGGTGGTAACATGGCTGAGGTGGTAACATGTCAACAGTATAACAGGTGCAAGAGGATTCAAGCAGGGACAGAGTCCATAGGGAAAGAGGGTCAACAATACATGAGCAACATAACATATGCTACACTCTTAAATTGCACTACAGAAACATTATGGATGATATAGGGAAAGACCTCAAAGCTAAGGTAAGGAGAGAGTTCAGTGCTGAATGTTGTTCTACTTTTTACTTCTACTACTATTACAAGGCCTACTACTAGCTTTGGGTGGCAACAGCTAGCAACTAAGATGCTTGCTAGCTCTGTGTTCTAACAGACTTGCTTGCCAACATTCAACATCTTTCTCTGCTTGACTTCAACCTTTCGCTAACCGCACCTGCCCGCCCGTCCAGCATCACTACTCTGGACGGCTCCGACTTAGAATATGTGGACAACTAAAAATACCTAGGTGTCTGGTTAGACTGTAAACTCTCCTTCCAGACTCACATTAATCATCTCCAATCCAAAATTAAATCTAGAATCGGCTTCCTATTTCGCAACAAAGCATCCTTCATTCATGCTGCCAAACATACCCTCGTAAAACTGACCATCCTACCGATCCTCGACTTCGGCGATGTCATTTACAAATAGCCTCCAACACTTTACTCAACAAATTGGATGCAGTCTATCACAGTGCCATCCATTTTGTCACCAAAGCCCCACATACTACCCACCACTGTGACCTGTATGCTCCCATTGGCTGGCCCTCGCTTCATACTCGTCACCAAACCCACTGGCTCCAGGTCATCTACAAGTCTCTGCTAGGTAAAGCCCCGCCTTATCTCAGCTCACTGGTCACCATAGCAGCACGCACCTGTAGCACACGCTCTAGTAGGTACAGTGCCTTGCGAAAGTATTCGGCCCCCTTGAACTTTGCGACCTTTTGCCACATTTCAGGCTTCAAACATAAAGATATAAAACTGTATTTTTTTGTGAAGAATCAACAACAAGTGGGACACAATCATGAAGTGGAACGACATTTATTGGATATATCAAACTTTTTTAACAAATCAAAAACTGAAAAATTTGGTGTGCAAAATTATTCAGCCCCTTTACTTTCAGTGCAGCAAACTCTCTCCAGAAGTTCAGTGAGGATCTCTGAATGATCCAATGTTGACCTAAATGACTAATGATGATAAATACAATCCACCTGTGTGTAATCAAGTCTCTGTATAAATGCACCTGCACTGTGATAGTCTCAGAGGTCCGTTAAAAGCGCAGAGAGCATCATGAAGAACAAGGAACACACCTTCTTCAACTAGTAATACTAGTAATACAGCCTTCTTCAACTAGTACACATCTAAATAGCAACATTGCAAGATTAATGAAGTCCTCCATCCACTCCTGCAGAACACAAGTTGGGTTGCAAACACTATCACAGCTTATTGTGAAATAGACACAAATTACATTTGTGACAGGCACACCAAAAAGTATTTGATTTCGTGTCCAGTACACAATTTTCTTCAGAACATATTTGTGTATATTACAAAATTGTCTTACAAATTCCAATTTGTTGTGGCTAACGTTAGCTAGGTTGCTAATGTTAGCTAGGCAAGGGGTTAAAATTAGGGTTAGTGGTTAAGGGTTATGGGTTATGGGTTAAGGTTAGGGTTAGGGAACATGCTACCTAAGTAGTTAAATAGTTAAGGTTATGGTTAGCTAACATGCTGGCTAAGTAGTTAAAAAGTAGTATTGGTAAGTAGTTGCAAAGTTGCTCATTTGCTATAATGCTAAAGTTGTCCATGATGTGAGTTGAACATCTACTAAACTGTGTACGCGACCAGTAAACATATTTGATTTGATTTGAACTACAGGGAAAGGAGGACAGAGCACGCCCCCAATTCCCATCGCTGCAGTGGAGCAGGTTGAGAACTTCAAGCTCCTTGGTGTCCACATCACCAACAAACTATCATGGTCCAAACACACTATGAAGAGGGCACGACAAAGCCCATTCCCCCTCAGGAGACTGAAAAGATTTGGCATGGGTCTTCAGGTCCTCAAAAGGTTCTACAGCTGCACCATCGAGAGTATCATGACTGGTTGCATCACTGCCTGGTATGGCAACTGCTCGGCCTCCGACCGCAAGGCACTACAGATGATAGTGCGTACGGCCCAGTACATCACTGGGGCCAAGCTTCCCGCCATCCAGGACCTCTATACCAGGCGGTTTCAGAGGAAGGCTCTAAAAATGGTCAAAGACTCCAGCCACCCTAGTCATAGACTTTTCTCTCTGCTACCCCAAGACAAGCGGTACCAGAGCGCCAAGTCTAGGTCCAAGAGGCTTCTTAACAGCTTCTACCCCCAAGCCATAAGACTCCTGAACAGCTAATCAAATGACTACCCAGACCCCTCTTTTACGCTGCTGCTACTCTCTGTTTTTTTTTATCTACGCATGGTCACTTTAACTCTATCTACATGTACATATCACCTCAATTACCTTGACTAACCGGTGCCCCCACACATTGACTCTGTACCGGTACACTCTATATATAGCCTTGCTTGTTATTTTACTGCTGCTCTTTAATTATCTGTTACACTTATTGTAAAAAAATGTTTTTTTTACTTAACACGCTTTTCTTCTTAACTTCTTAAAGCCCTGTTGGTTAAGGGCTTGTATAAGTAAGCATTTTACTGCAAGGTTCTACACCTGGTGTGTCCGGGGTATGTGACAAATAAAGCTTGATTTGAACATGCAACGTTTGGGTTGCTAGACCTTCGTTAGACCTAGACCCTAGACCCTATCGTTTCTGCCTTAAGTAACCTACTGTCTTTATCTGTGAGTGAAATGCATTGCATGCAAAAATTGTGTACTGGACTTCCTGTGCCAATCATGAATTTTGAATTTGTAAGTAATTTGTGTCTATTCCACCGTAAGCTGTGATAGTGTTTGGCATTGGCTGTGCAGAAATAGCTGGAGTGGTGCATTGATTGAGAGCTCATAAAGTAGGAGCCGATCCTCAGTAATAGCGGCAGAGAGGTAACGAGGCCAAGTCCAGAGTCAAAGGCAGTGGGATTTGTACCGTTTATCTTTCTGTCAACAATGATCCAGGGCTGATAGAAGACCCAGGGATCATTAACTAGATTCAGCCGCTGTCACGGTGTTCGTAATAATGGTCGGACCAAGACGCAGCGCGATATGAGTTCCACATACTTTATTATTAGTGAAACTTAACAAAACAATAAACAAACAAACCCTGACTACTGAGGTGCTATGTGCACTAACTCCAAACATAAACAATATCCCATAACCCACAGGTGGAAAAAAATGCTACTTAAAGTATGATCCCCAATTAGAGACAATGGTAGCCAGCTGCCTCTTATTGGAAATCATACCAAGACCCCAACATAGAAAAAACAACCTAGAACCCCACATAGACAATATAAACTAGACCAACCCCCCTAGTCACTTCCTGACCTACTCTACCATAGAAAATAAAGGCTTTCTATGGTCAGGACATGACAGCCGCGGGCTGTTTTTTTCTTGAGCGGATGGTCGGTGGGCGGAACACAATTACAAATCATTTGTAGACTGCAAATTGACCTCAGGAAGCCCAAATAGATATGTTTGACTAAAACATAATGGTTTCAAACCTTGCTTACATATATATACGATCACGTCTCTCTTTTATGCGTGGGAATACTTGGGAACAGATTTCTTCAATTTAAATTACTTGGAGCTGATTTCTGCCAGTTGGGGAACCCTGACCTATCTAGGCATATCTGACTGCTGGTGCGCTATGGGAGAGCTGACAGAGAGAGAGAAGACCTTGTTGGTGTCATCAATATTGTGTTATTACAGTAATGGGTTTGGAGCGAGCAACGTGATTTCTCCATCTTTCACGGTTGACAAATTGAAAGAGCTTGGGTCGTTTTAGTGTAATGAGTTAGCAGATTGGGTTCAGTGATCAATGCAGTTACCATCAAGTCTGGTTGACTGAGAATTTATTCAGTAAAATCCACTTATAGTCATGAGTTGTGGTAGCTGTGGTAGCTGCAGTAGCTGTGGTAGACATGGTAGCTGTGGTAGACGTGGTAGCTGTGGTAGATGTGGTAGCTGCAGTAGTTGTGGTAGCTGCAGTAGCTGTGGTAGCTGTAGTAGCTGTGGTAGCTGCAGTAGTTGTGGTAGCTGCGGTAGCTGTGGTAGCTGCAGTAGTTGTGGTAACTGTGGTAGCTGTGGTAGACGTGGTAGCTGTGGTAGCTGCAGTAGTTGTGGTAGCTGCAGTATCTGTGGTAGCTGCAGTAGTTGTGGTAGCTGCAGTATCTGTGGTAGCTGCAGTAGCTGTGGTAGCCGTGGTAGCTGCAGTAGATGCGGTAGCTGTGGTAACTGTGGTAGCTGCATTAGTTGTGGTAGCTGCAGTAGTTGTGGTAGCTGCAGTAGCTGTGGTAGCTGCAGTTTTTGTGGTAGCTGCAGTAGCTGTGGTAGCTGTGGTAGCTGTGGTAGCTGCAGTAGCTGTGGTAGCTGCATTAGTTGTAGTAGCTGTGGTAGCTGTTGTAGATGTGGTAGCTGTGGAGCTGTGGTAGCTGTGGTAGCTGTGGTAGCTGCAGTAGACATGGTAGCTGCAGTAGACATGGTAGCTGCAGTAGACATGGTAGCTGCGGTAGACATGGTAGCTGCAGTAGACATGGTAGCTGCAGTAGACATGGTAGCTGCAGTAGACATGGTAGCTGTGGTAGACATGGTAGCTGCAGTAGACATGGTAGCTGCAGTAGACATGGTAGCTGCAGTAGCTGTGGTAGACATGGTAGCTGCGGTAGACACGGTAGCTGCAGTAGACATGGTAGCTGTGGTAGCTGCAGTAGCTGTGGTAGACATGGTAGCTGCAGTAGACATGGTAGCTGTGGTAGCTGCAGTAGCTGTGGTAGACATGGTAGCTGCAGTAGACATGGTAGCTGTGGTAGCTGCAGTAGCTGTGGTAGACATGGTAGCTGCGGTAGACATGGTAGCTGTGGTAGCTGCAGTAGCTGTGGTAGACATGGTAGCTGCAGTAGACATGGTAGCTGTGGTAGCTGCAGTAGCTGTGGTAGACATGGTAGCTGCGGTAGCTTCATTTGTTTTACATTGGCTGTATTTTGATAGAACAATTTCTATCAGTAAAAGGGAAAGGGGGATACCTAGTCAGTTGTACAACTGAATGCATTCAACTGAAATGTGTCTTCTGCATTTAACCCAACCCCTCTGACCGTTTGATAGAACCATTTTAAATAGGTGTGCTTCCGGAGCGAATCGATTTTGAGTGTATAGAATAATTTATTCCCAAAATACTCTACTTGTAAAATAAATATCCAACCACCTAGTGTAGCGCTGGCTAAATGCTGCTACAGTAAACAAGACTAAGGAAATACTTACAAAACAATGGAGAAAAATATGCAAGTAATTGAAATAAGGGTCCTCTTTCCTGCTCACCCACCAACCGTTGATAATGAACCAGATAACTAACACATGATGGAGAGGTGAAAGAGGAGGCACAGTAAATCAAATACAAATGAAAGCCAGAAAGTGCTTCAACACCACCTGAGGTTACAACCTGAAACGACCTAAGCTTTGTCGTTAGAAAGGGGACCTACGCACAAGGCTACACTAAGGAAAAGCTCCTTTACAAACAGGACACAGAGTTGGTGGGAAAAATATTCACATTATGCCCTTTGGCCGTCCTTTTCCTCCCCAACTTCTCCTCCCCTCCTCCTCCTCCCCTCCTTCTCTGACTTCTCTTCCCCCTCTCTCCTCTTCTTTGTGTTTCTCCACTCTCCTCTTGCGGCCCCTTGGGCCCTCTCTCTCTCGCCAAGTTCACCAGGCCTCTCCAGCGTATTTCACCAGAGAGCTCAGGGATCCCTTTCATGTTACTTCTACGCCAGCTCCGGAGCTCCATCAAGCTGTCAATGGCTCTTGATGAATTTATGAACACGCCGCCTTCCACATCCGTCCGCAACACCAAACTCGCCACATAATTAAATCAGAGGTAATGACCGGCGCCAAACGGAGAGGGAGCAGACCTGAGACTACAACTTCTCCAGTGCCATTTTCAGTTTCCAGTCGGCTGGCCGGTCTCTCTCCCTCTTTCTCGCCCCGCCTCGAATCTCCACCACACCAAGAATGATTGTGTTTCAGTTATTCATTCCCCTGTTGTATATTTGACGAGAGTGGCCAAAGGATGCCCTCCTAGCCATGCAGATGTAACCTGTGTTAAGGAAATTAGTATTAGGCTACGGACACACAGATGTAACCTGTGTTATTTTTTATTTATTATTATTTTTTATTGTATTATTTTATTATTGTTTATTGAATATTCGAAACATACAATATACTTGCAGTGAAGCCGCTCAATAACTTCATCATACCAGTCATCTAACAGACTCCCATTCAGAGCGACACACACAAGCATCCAGGGTCACTGCCCTGCTCTAACACCAGGCCAAAAAACATGAACCCGAACCATCCAAGATCCCCCCCACAGTTCCCCAATAGCTGTCCCTCAACCATTCGAGACCCCTCCCACAGTCCCCCCAGGGGAAAAAAATACAATGAATTCCATTCCCCACCCCCAAGAACCCCCCCAAAACAAACAAGAGAATGAACTGAAGAGAAAAAAGGAAAATACAGAAGAAAACAGCAAACAACAATGCCATTTAAAAAAAAAAAAAACATTTAAAACATCAATGACAACTAAAATCATAACAGCAATGCCAACTGTATATGTTTGTGTGCATGTCTGGCACTATTACAGTATGTGTGTGTTCTTGTATGTGTTTATTTGAATGAGAGTGTGTGTATATGCATGTGTACAAACACCTGCACAGCATCAGCCTCAGGCAAACCGGCATTAGTTGTAAAAACACTGCCACTTAGTGTCATTCAAATGTCATTCAAACTTTTTTATTATGTTTTATTTTGACTTTAAAAAACAACAACTTTATCTTTGACCATCATTATATCTCTCACACAGCAACTCTACTCCACATACCAACACTCAGCTTCCCTCAGCCCATCCCATCTATCTCTGCTGGCCACCCACTTCGGGTTTTTACGCAACACATATCTTTCAACTATGCTGTCATGTTTAACGTACAATTTCAATCTATCTAATCAATTAGAATCCACAGATTGCTAAGAGTATTAGTATATTAGTAATTGACTGACCCGGTCTCTCCAGATCTCCTAACAGTACTATTTTTGAGTCAATTTTAGATCAATGCTATCAATGCATTTTCAGCCATTCCTGAAACTGAGACCAGAAACAGGCAACCTGAGGGCAATACCAAAATAAATGGTCTATTGATTCTGTATCCTCACAACAAAATCTACAGAGCTTCGGTGATTTTATGCCCCAAATATTCAACATTTTGTTGGTGGCAAGAATTCTATATAGTAATTTTAGCTGAAAAGCACGAAGTCCTGAATCTTGCATTGTTTTATATATCAACTCATACACCCTGTACCATGGAATGGGTACATCAAAAATCTCTTCCCAGCTATTTTGCAATCTGTATGGCACAGTTGTCAACATCCTGGTTCTCAAATGAAACTGGTATACTTTCCTATTTATGCTATTTTTATTCCTCCGCCAGTTTTGATCCTTTATATTGGGCAGACAGACCATTTCCCTACCTCCTCCCGCTGCCTCCCGCCTCCTCCATTTTTGGGGCAATTCTGTAATCAATTGGTTGTACTCTTGGATTGAGCAGACCTTCCCGTACAATTCTGATTACTCCATGAAGGACATAACTCTACCATTCCAATTTACAATATCATTTAAGAACAAAATACCCTTTTCAAACATCTTTCCCACAAATACAGGTGTTTTATCAACCAGCACATTTGAGTTCAGCCATAATATTTGTTGTAATATTTGTTCTATCTTTTCAGGGGGATGAAATTGTAGCCAGCTCTGCAATGCTTGTTTGAAAAAGAGAGATACGTATCATTTTCAATTAATCAAAAATGAGACATGGCAATCTGCACAAAGGCAAAACAAAGGCCATTTTTAAACAATGGATGAGCTTTTCTCAGTAATCTACTTGAGAACCATTTAGGGTTCAAATAAAACTTTTGAATGAGTGAAGCCTTCAGAGAGAGGTTTAGTGATTTTATATTTAGTTACAGTGCCTTGCGAAAGTATTCGGCCCCCTTGAACTTTGCGACCTTTTGCCACATTTCAGGCTTCAAACATAAAGATATAAAACTGTATTTTTTTTGTGAAGAATCAACAACAAGTGGGACACAATCATGAAGTGGAACGACATTTATTGGATATTTCAAACTTTTTTAACAAATCAAAAACGGAAAAATTGGGTGTGCAAAATTATTCAGCCCCCTTAAGTTAATACTTTGTAGCGCCACCTTTTGCTGCGATTACAGCTGTAAGTCGCTTGGGGTATGTCTCTATCAGTTTTGCACATCGAGAGACTGAAATTGTTTCCCATTCCTCCTTGCAAAACAGCTCGAGCTCAGTGAGGTTGGATGGAGAGCATTTGTGAACAGCAGTTTTCAGTTCTTTCCACAGATTCTCGATTGGATTCAGGTCTGGACTTTGACTTGGCCATTCTAACACCTGGATATGTTTATTTTTGAACCATTCCATTGTAGACTTTGCTTTATGTTTTGGATCATTGTCTTGTTGGAAGACAAATCTCCGTCCCAGTCTCAGGTCTTTTGCAGACTCCATCAGGTTTTCTTCCAGAATGGTCCTGTATTTGGCTCCATCCAACTTCCCATCAATTTGAACCATCTTCCCTGACCCTGCTGAAGAAAAGCAGGCCCAAACCATGATGCTGCCACCACCATGTTTGACAGTGGGGATGGTGTGTTCAGGGTGATGAGCTGTGTTGCTTTTACGCCAAACATAACATTTTGCATTGTTGCCAAAAAGTTCAATTTTGGTTTCATCTGACCAGAGCACCTTCTTCCACATGTTTGGTGTGTCTCCCAGGTGGCTTGTGGCAAACTTTAAACAACACTTTTTATGGATATCTTTAAGAAATGGCTTTCTTCTTGCCACTCTTCCATAAAGGCCAGATTTGTGCAATATACGACTGATTGTTGTCCTATGGACAGAGTCTGCCAGCTGTAGATCTCTGCAGTTCATCCAGAGTGATCATGGGCCTCTTGGCTGCATCTCTGATCAGTCTTCTCCTTGTATGAGCTGAAAGTTTAGAGGGACGGCCAGGTCTTGGTAGATTTGCAGTGGTCTGATACTCCTTCCATTTCAATATTATCACTTGCACAGTGCTCCTTGGGATGTTTAAAGCTTGGGAAATCTTTTTGTACCCAAATCCGGCTTTAAACTTCATCACAACAGTATCTCGGACCTGCCTGGTGTGTTCCTTGTTCTTCATGATGCTCTCTGCGCTTTTAACGGACCTCTGAGACTATCACAGTGCAGGTGCATTTATACAGAGACTTGATTACACACAGGTGGATTGTATTTATCATAGTCATTTAGGTCAACATTGGATCATTCAGAGATCCTCACTGAACTTCTGGAGAGAGTTTGCTGCACTGAAAGTAAAGGGGCTGAATAATTTTGCACGCCCAATTTTTCAGTTTTTGATTTGTTAAAAAAGTTTGAAATATCCAATAAATGTCGTTCCACTTCATGATTGTGTCCCACTTGTTGTTGATTCTTCACAAAAAAATACAGTTTTATATCTTTATGTTTGAAACCTGAAATGTGGCAAAAGGTCGCAAAGTTCAAGGGGGCCGAATACTTTCGCAAGGCACTGTATCTCAACCCACCCAATTCATATTCATTATATAGATAGGCACGTTTTATTTTGTCTGGTTTAGCGTCACAGATAATGCAAAATATTTTTTGCTCATATGATTTGGAAAACTAATCATCAGCAGTAGGCAGCACCATAAGTAAGTGAGTAAACTGAGATATGACCAAGGAGTTAATCAGGGCAATTTTTCCATAAATAGCCAGGTATTTACCTCTCCATGGTTGCAGGATCTTGTCTATTTTTTACAAGTTTTCTATTGTTTTTAAGCCTTGGATTTCTAATTCTCTAATGTTGTTATTGGATCTGATTTTAATAGCTAGCATTTCGATGGCCATAACGAATAGATATGGTGACAGCGGACACCCTTGTTTAACTCCTCTTGACAATACAAAACTCTCTGAGAAGTAGCCGTTATTCACTATTTTACACCTGGGGTTGCTATACATTATTTTTAGCCATTTTATAAGAGAAGTACCGAAATTGAAAAAAATCCAGGCATTTATAAATAAAATCCAATCTTACTTTATCAAATGCCTTTTCAAAATCCGCTATAAATACCATTCCTGGCTTCTTATATGTTTCATGATGTTCTATTATTTCTAGTAGTTGTCGTATATTATCTCCAATGCATCATTCATGTAAAAAACCTGTCTGATCAGGATGAACAATACCTGGTAAAACCTTTTAAATTCTGAGTGCTCTGCATTTTGCTAGTATTTTTGCATCACAACATTGAAGTGTAAGGGACCTCCAGTTTTTTAGATAGACTGGGTCTTTATATTTGCCATCTGGATCTTGTTTTAAAAATAGAGAAATCGGACCTTCCTGCTGAGTACCTGACAGACTACCATTTCTAAAGGAGAAATTAAAACAATCTAACAAATGAGCTTTTAGTATATCAAGAGCCAAATCTCTTTTTCGTCCACTTTCATATTCAAAAGGATCCACCTTCCTTGCGAATCATTCCTGACTATTTGCACATTCAGATCGAAATGTAACCTGTGTTAATTTTTGATAATTGTCCCTAATTTTTTACGACACAAAATCTCTGTGTAGTCAATGCTTTATGTGAAACATTTTCGGCTTCAAACAGATGTTTTGAAATCTGTGTGTAGCATGTGCGGTACCTACCCTATCTACCAAGACTCAATAAGACGGGACGTTCCCAACAGCACTCTGCACTCTGCACTCATCCCTCCTCAGCCACCATCAGTACCACTCAACAAAACACCATAAAACCATAAGTCCTCCTATTCAACCAGCAAGCCTGTCACTGTCTCTCACTGGGCAAGTCTAAACTAGCTTCGACTAGCTGCCTTCCACTGCATCCATTAGACTTGTTTTATAGTCCACATTGACAGATCTTTATAACCTCTTCAGTCCTCCAGGGCCGCAGTGAACCTTGTAGTTTTCTCTTCTTCCCTGGCACACAATAGAACAATGACAGAAGTTCCACACTCATTTTCCCAGAAGTTTCCCCAAGGTGAAAGAAGTCACTGATTAAAGGGGATGGATGCTAACCGGCTGACAATGCTACTGCCCTTGAGGACTGGAATGGAGGCTATGTTCCGCTGTCCACACTAGCTTCACATTATTTGATTTGATTTGATTGGATTTGATTTGATATTGGAACAAAGCCAATTCAGTGGCCAATCCAGCTATCCCTGATCCTGGAGAGCTGCAGAGTGTGTGTAGGCTTTTGTTCCGGCCCAGCACTGAATGACTGGCCTGCTTCCACTGAGTAAACGGCAGTCAAGACCTTGACTAGTGCTGGGCTGAAACAAAACCATGCACAGCCAGCGATCTAGATCACGAAAGTCGATGAATGTGCTTGTGAAATCCAAGGTAATGCCTTAGTAGTTCTGAGGTTCTGTCCAGGAGTTGTACTTGGAGCTGTACTTGTAGGCGTACTTGTAGATGTACTTGTAGGTGTACTTATAGATGTACTTGTAGGTGTACTTGTAGGTGTACTTGGAGATGTACTTGTAGGTGTATTTGAATATGTACTTGTAGGTGTAATCAATCAATCAGTAAAATGTATTTAGCCCTTTTTGCATCAGCAGATGTTACAAAGTGCTATACAGAAACCCAATGCAGATGCAGAAGGTATACTTGGAGATGTACTTGTACATCAAGTTGCCTCAAACACTACAGAAACAGGAGATAGGCTTCTGCCCTATGGGCCGTTCTGTCTTACTTACATTACTTTGTTTTGAGATAATATTTCTGAACATGAACTGTTGAAAGGACTACTTTTATTAATAATCCATGTATCAGAATCCCCTATTCCTAGAAAAGAATCCCACGAGCATGTTAGTTTGTCCTAATTCTGAACGACTTGATACCAATAACACAGTTATTTTGAATGATTTTCAAGAATCTTTTTAGTGCTTAAAGCTTAGAGTACTCTCCCTCATGACCAATGTCTCTGTTAATGTTTTTGAACACAGAGACTGTGCTGCACCTGGCTTTAAGTGTGTCTCTGTGTATGTTTGTGTGTGTGTGTGTGTGTGTCTGTGTGTGGATCAGCCAACCAGAGAGAGAGATGATAGGCCCATTATAAACATCATCAAAGGCAAACATTTACTCAGCATCTCCAGTGCCAATAATGAAAGAGAAAGTATAAAAGAGCCCCTCTCCTTGGATTGTAATTGGCGTATGCTCTCATGTTACATAAAATAAAGAGCCCCTCTCCTTGGATTGTACATTCTCATGTTACATAAAACATTTGCTTGATGGAGAGACGTCAGAGCACAGTCCATCACCCTGCTGCTGAGTGCTTTGTTCCCTCATCGCTCACTTTTTCCACCTGCCCGCATGGAGCCGAGCAGTTGGAACCGGTTTCTCGCTAGCCGTATGTTCGGTACAGTCCTGGGTCGTGTTCATTGGGCACCTAACGGAAGAAAAGGGGGCCAAACGAGGAGGGACTACCTGGACTACAAGAAATGCACATTTTTGTTTTCCTTTGTAAAACCTTTTTTAAATGTTTTCCACTGCTTAATTCCCTAATGATCATAACCGATGTCAAAGCAGGGCAGTTGTGGAAGCTCTTACTCAGACAGTCTCGGTTTAAAAAATATACCATAAATTGGAGAGGGACATTCGTTGATTTATTAAATTGCCTGGCTTGGTTTAAAAATAATGACTATGCAATCATTAGAAGGTTCTTGTGTGATCTGCAGGTACTACGCCTGAGTCCCAAATGACCTCCTATTCCCTATACAGTGCATTCCTTTTGATCAGGGCTTGTGTTTAAATGTGTACGCTGTGAACATTCTGATGCTGTGAATGAAAGGCCTCTGCTGGTCCCCGAGGCGTCACCAGCTCTGGTTTGGTTCCTGTGTAAGTCATGATGTGTCTTTGTGATGCACTTGTTTTTGTGGTCTCACTTTATTTCCCCATGAGGCCGTTATGTGTCAGCTTGTTTGCCACGATAAGTCAATATTTGCTGTCTGTTGTTCCATATGCATGAGCTCTAAGCCATAGCTCTAAGTCTAGGCCATAGCTCTAAGCTGGAGCTCTAAGCCATAGCTCTAAATCTAGGCCATATCTCTAAACCGAAGCTCTAAACCGGAGCTCTAAGCCAGGGCTCTACGCCATAGCTCTAAGCCATAGTTCTATGGCGAATCTCTAAGCCATAGGCCATAGCTCTAAGATGGAGCTCTAAGCCATAGCTCTAAGTCTAGGCCATATCTCTAAACCGAATCTCTAATCCATAGGCCATAGCTCTAAAACGGAGCTCCTAGCCATAGGCCATAACTCTAAACCATAGCTCTAAGCCATAGTTCTAAGCTGAATCTCTAAGCCATAGGCCATAGTGCTAAACTGGAGCTCTAAGCCATAGCTCTAAGCCATAGCTATACATCAAATCTCTATGCCATAGCTCTAGTCCATAGTTTTATGCAGAATCTCTAAACCATAGGTCATAGCTCTAAGCTGGAGCTCTAAGCCATAGCTCTAAGCCAATCTCTAAGCCATAGTTCTAAGCCATAGATCTATGTTGAATCTCTAAGCCATAGCTCTAAGCCATAGTTCTAAGCCAATCTCTAAGCCATAGCTCTAAGCCATAGTTCTAAGCCATAGATCTATGTCGAATCTCTAAGCCATAGGCCATAGCTCTAAGCCATAGTTCTAATCAAGAGGTTCCCAAACATTTTCACTCTGGGCCCCCATTCCAGCATTGGTCAAACCCCTCTGAATGCACTTGCATGTGCCATGTCTATTTCTATGGGCACAAGCACTTTTCATGACACACACTGTTCACACCCCTCTCGTTGGTGCAGGCTTATTTCCTTATTGCAATTCTATACATTTTGCCATGTCTAATGTGTATTCGTGATATTTGAGTGACAAAAAAAAAATACTACAATAGTTATGGGCAAAAAAACAAAAACAGACTTTTCTGACAAGTAATAAATAAGCTCTCGAAGGTGTGCAATGACTAATATGACAAGGTGAACTGATGATGCACCACCCGATTTCAAAATTGCACCTTGTGCATTGTACTATCAAGAGTAAGTTTAAAGCCGACTGAGTTACTGTATGTCCTATAGAATTTATACTGAACAAAAAATATAAACGCAACATGCAACATTTTCAAAGATTTTACCGAGTAACAGTTCATATAAGGAAATCAGTCAGTTGAAATTTAATTCAGTAGGCCCTAATCTATTTTTTATTTATTTTATTTCACCTTTATTTAACCAGGTAGGCTAGTTGAGAACACCTTTATTTAACCAGGTAGGCTAGTTGAGAACACCTTTATTTAACCAGGTAGGCTAGTTGAGAACACCTTTATTTAACCAGGTAGGCTAGTTGAGAACACCTTTATTTAACCAGGTAGGCTAGTTGAGAACACCTTTATTTAACCAGGTAGGCTAGTTGAGAACACCTTTATTTAACCAGGTAGGCTAGTTGAGAACAAGTTCTCATTTGCAACTGCGACCTGGCCAAGATAAAGCAAAGCAGTGTGACACAGACAACAACACAGAGTAAACATGGAGTAAACAATAAACAAGCCAATAACACAATAAACAAGTCAATGACACAGTAGAAAATAAGTCTATATACAGTGTGTGCAAAAGGCATGAGGAGGTAGGCAATAAATAGGCCATAGGAGCGAAGAATTACAATTTAGCAGATTAACACTGGAGTGATAAATGAGCAGATGATGATGTGCAAGTAGAGATACTGGTGTGCAAAAGAGCAGAAAAGTAAATAAAATAAAAACAGTATGGGGATGAGGTAGGAAGATTGGGTGGGCTAATTACCGATAGACTATGTACAGCTGCAGAGATCAGTTAGCTGCTCAGATAGTTGATCTTTAAAGTTGGTGAGGGAAATAAAAGTCTCCAACTTCAGCGATTTTTGCAATTCGTTCCAGTCACTGGCAGCAGAGAACTGGAAGTAAAGGTGGCCAAATGAGGTGTTGGCTTTGGGGATGATCAGTGAGATATACCTGTTACGCGTGGGTGTTGTTATCGTGACCAGTGAACTGAGATAAGGCGGAGCTTTACCTAGCATAGACTTATAGATGACCCGGAGCCAGTGGGTCTGGCGACGAATATGTAGCGAGGGCCAGCCGACTAGAGCATACAGGTCGTCATTACTTTTAAAGAATGAGGGCATCTAGCTAGGACTGCTGGGGTGTTAAGCATATCCCAGGCTATCTCTGCAGTAGATTGCAACTCCTCCCCCTTTGGCAGTTCTATCTTGATGGATTTCATGTGCGGATTTCACATAACTGGACAAGGGCGCAACCATGGGTGGGCCTTGGAGGGAATAGGCCCACCCAATGGGGAGCCAGGCCCAGCCAATCAGAATGAGTTTTCCCCACAATTGGACTTTATAACAGACAGAAATACTACTCAGCACCCCCTCAGACAATCCTGAAGGTGCAGAAGCCGGATGTGGAGGCGTGGTTACACGTGGTCACACGTGGTCTGCGGTTGTGAGACCGGTTGGACGTTCTGCCAAAATCTCTAAAATGACGTTGGAGGTGGCTTATGGCATTTGAAGGCAGCTTATGGTCAGTTCTCTGTCAACAGCTCTGGTGGATATTCCTGCAGTTAGCATGCCAATTGCACGAGCCCTCAAAACTTGAGACATCTGTGGTCGTGTGACAAAAGTGCATATTTTAGAGTGGCCTTTATTGTCCCCAGCACAAGGTGCACATGTGTAATGCTGTAATGCTGTTTAATCAGCTTCTTGATATGCCACAGCTGTTAGGGGGATGGATTATCTTGGCAAATGAGAAATGCTCACTAACAAGGATGTTAACAGATTGGATGCGCAAAATTTGAGAGAAAGAAGCTTTTAATGCATATGGAAAATTTCTGGGATCTTTTATTTCAGCTCATGAAACATGGGACCAGCACTTTACATGTTGCGTTGCTGTTTTTGTTCTGTGATAGAATAGAATATATATTGTATTGTCAAATGGTTAGAATGGATATGTGTTCTGCCTTTCCTAACACCTCCCAGACACACACACAAACACAATTTTTTCACATTTACATTTTTGTCATTTAGCAGATGGTCTTATCCAGAGAAAATTACAGTATTTTGTACAAAAAAACCGCACACACACACACACACACACACACACACACACACACACACACACACACACACACACACACACACACACACACACACACGCACGCACGCACACACACGTTGAGAGGAATAGGCTCAGCCGCAGTGCAGCACCCCTGAATGGAGAGCATATTGTGACAGCTATTGTATGTTCTATTGTTATTGTGTGGTAGTCACTCCGTGCCAACAGTTCAACAGCTAGTGTCATCATCTCGTCAGTTTCCCGACGGAGTGAAGATCAGATTGTTTGACACAGGCATCTTTTTATTTATTTTATTTCACCTTTATATGACCAGGTAGGCTAGTTGAGAACACCTTTATATGACCAGGTAGGCTAGTTGAGAACACCTTTATTTAACCAGGTAGGCTAGTTGAGAACAAGTTCACATTTGCAACTGCGACCTGGCCAAGATAAAGCGTAGAAATTCGACACATACAACAACACAGAGTTACACATGGAATGAACAAAACATACAGTCAATAATACAGTAGAACAAAAGAAAACAAAAAGTCTATATACAGTGAGTGCAAATGAGGTAAGTTAAGGAAATAAATAGGCCATGGTGGCGAAGTAATTACAATATAGCAATTAAACACTGGAATGGTAGATCCGCAGAAGATGAATGTGCAGGTAGAGATACTGGGGTGCAAAGGAGCAAAATAAATAAAGAAATAAATACCAGTATGGGGGTGAGGTAGGTAGATAGATGGGCTGTTTACAGACAGACTAAGTACAGGTGCAGTGATCTGTAAACTGCTCTGACAGGTGGTGCTTAAAGCTAGAGAGGGAGATGTGAGTCTCCAGCTTCAGAGATTTTTGTAATTCGTTCCAGTCATGGGCAGCAGAGAACTGGAAGGAAAGACGACCAAAGGAGGAATTGGCTTTGGGGGTGACCAGTGAGATATACCTGCTGGAGCACGTTCTACGAGTGGGTGCTGCTATGGTGACCAGTGAGCTGAGATAAGGCAGGAGCGAGAGCGTACAGGTCGCAATGGTGGGTAGTGTATAGGGCTTTGGTGACAAAACGGATGGCACTGTGATAGACTGCATCCAGTTTGTTGAGTAGAGTGTTGGAGGCTATTTTATAGATGACATCACCGAAGTCAAGGATCGGTAGGATGGTCAGTTTTACGAGGGTATGTTTGGCAGCATGAGTGAAGGATGCTTTGTTGCGATATAGGAAGCCAATTCTATATTTCATTTTGGATTGGAGATGCTTAATGTGAGTCTGGAAGGAGAGTTTACAGTCTAACCAGACACCCAGGTATTTGTAGTTGTCCACTTATTCTAAGTCAGAGCTGTCCAGAGTAGTGATCCTGGACGGGCGAGCAGGTGCGGGCAGCGATCGATTGAAAAGCATGCATTTTGTTTTACTTGCGTTTAAGAGCAGTTGGAGGCCACTGAAGGAGAGTTGTATGGCATTGAAGCTCATCTGGAGGTTAGTTAACACAGTGTTCAAGGAGGGGCCAGAAGTATGCAGAATGGTGTCATCTGCGTAGAGGTGGATCAGAGAATCACCAGCAGCAAGAGCAACATAATTGATGTATACAGAAAAGAGAGTCGGCCCGAAAATTGAACCCTGTGGCACACCCATAGAGACTGTCAGAGGTCCAGACAACAGGCCTTCCGATTTGACACACTGAACTCTATAGAAGTAGTTGGTGACCAGGCGAGGCAATCATTTGAGAAACCAAGGCTGTCGAGTCTGCCAATAAGAATGTTGTGATTGACAGAGTCGAAAGCCTTGGCCAGGTCGATGAATACGGCTGCACAGTAATGTCTCTTATCGATGGCGGTTATGATGTCGTTTAGAACCTTGAGCGTGGCTGAGGTGCACCCATGACCAGCTCTGAAACCAGATTGCATTGCGGAGAAGGTATGGTGGGATTCGAAATGGTCAGTAATCTGTTTGTTAACTTGGCTTTCGAAGACCTTAGAAAGACAGGGTAGGATAGATATAGGTCAGTTTGGGTCTAGAGTGTCACCCCCTTTGAAGAGGGGCATGACCGCGGCAGCTTTCCAATCTTTGGGAATCTCAGATGATACGAAAGAGAGGTTGAACAGGCTAGTAATAGGGGTTGCAACAATTTCGGCAGATAATTTTAGAAAGAGATGGTCCAGATTGTCTAGCCTGGCTGATTTGTAGGGGTCCAGATTTTGCAGCTCTTTCAGAACATTGGCTATCTGGATTTGGGTAAAGGAGAAATGGTGGGGGCTTTGGTTGTTGTGGAGGGTGCCGGGCAGTTGACCGGGGTAGGGGTAGCCATGTGGAAAGCATGGCCAGCCGTAGAGAAATGCTTATTGAAATTCTCAATTATAGTGGATTTATCGGTGGTGACAGTGTTTCCTAGCCTCAGAGCAGTGGGCAGCTGGGAGGAAGTGCTTTTATTCTCCATGGACTTTACAGTGTCCCAGAACTTTTTGGAGTTAGTACTACAGGATGCAAATTTCTATTTGAAAAAGCCTGCCTATGCTTTTCTAACTGCCTGTGTATATTTGTTCCTAATTTCCCTGAAAAGTTGCATATCACGAGGGCTATTCGATGCTAATGCAGAATGCCACGGGATGTTTTTGTGCTGGTCAAGGGCAGACAGGTCTGGCGTGAACCAAGGACTATATCTATTCCTAGTTCTACATTTTTTGAGAGGGGCATGCTTATTTAAGATAGTGAGGAAGGCACTTTTAAAGAATAGCCAGCCATCATCTACCGATGGGATGAGGTCAATGTCATTCCAGGATACCCCGGCCAGTTCGATGAGAAAGGCCTGCTCGCAGAAGTGTTTCAGGGAGCGTTTGACAGTGATGTGGGGTGGTCGTTTCGTTGCAGACCTATTACGGATGCAGGCAATGAGGGAGTGATCGCTGAGATCTTGATTGAAAACAGCAGAGGTGTATTTGGAGGACGAATTAGTTAGGATGACATCTAGGAGGGTGCCCGTGTTTACTGATTTACTGACATTGATAATTTGTGTGAGATTGAGGGCATCAAGCTTAGTTTGTAGGATGGCCGGGGTGTTAAGCATGTTCCAGTTTAGGTCACCTAGTAGCACGAGCTTAGAAGATAGATGAGGGGCAATCAGTTCACATATAGACATATAGTATCGAGGGCACAGCTGGGGGCAGAGGGAGGTCTATAGCAAGCGGCAACAGTGAGAGACTTCTGGACTTCTGTTTCTTGAAAGGTGAATTTTTAGAAGTAGAAGCTCAAATTGTTTGGGTACAGACTTAGAAAGTAATACAGAACTCCGCAGGCTATCTTTGCAGTAGATTGCAACACCGCCCCCTTTGGCAGTTCTAACTTGCCGGAAAACGTTACAGTTAGCAATGGAGATTTCAGGGTTTTTGGTGGTTTTCCTAAGCCAGGATTCAGACACGGCTAAGACATCTGGGTGTGCTAAAGCAGTGAGTAAAACAAACTTAGGGAGTAGGCTTCTAATGTTAACATGCAGGCTTTTACGTTTATAGAAGTCAACAAATGAGAGCACCTGGGGGGTGGGAGTGAAGCTAAGCATTGCAGGACCTGGATTAACCTCCACATCACCAGAGGAACAGAGGAGAAGTAGGATAAGGGTACGGCTAAAGATTATACGAACTGGCCGTCTAGCACGTTCAGAACAGAGAATAAAAGGAGCAGGTTTCTGGGCACAATAGCATAGAGTCAAGGCATAGTGTACAGACAAAGGGAAGGTAGGATGTGAGTACATTGGAGGTAAGTAAACCTAGGCATTGAGTAATGAAGAGAGAGATATAGTCTCTAGAGATGTTTAAACCAGGTGATGTCATCGCATATGTAGGAGGTGGAACAACACGGTTGGTTAAGGCATATTGAGCAGGGCTAGAGGCTCTACAGTGAAATAAGACAGTAATCACTAACCAGGACAGTAAAGGACAAGGCATATTGATATTAGAGAGAGGCATGTATAGCCAAGTGAACATATGGGTCCAGTGAGTGGTTGGGCTGGCTGGGGACACGGCGATTCAGACAGTTAGCAGGCTAACAGTCGGTAGGCCGGAGCAGCTAGTAGACCAGGGCAAGCTAGCAGTTAGGAGGCCGGGTTAGCAAGCAAGCAGTTAGCATGGGCTAGCAGTTAGTAGACCAGTGCAAGCTAGCAGTTAGCAGACCGGGTTAGCAAGCAAGCAGTTAGCAAGGGCTAGCAGTTCGCAGACCGGGCAGGCAAGCTAGCAGTTAGCAGAGCAGGGCCCGGGGGGATGCCACGATGGGGATAAGTCTGTTTTTGCCTCTTCGTGCGGTGACGTCGATAGACCAGTCGTGGAATTAGTAGGGTTCCAAGTAGCTCTAGGTAGCTAGCAGGCCGATATTGTAGCCAAGGGGTATGCTTCGGTGGTAGCACAGGAGCCCTGGCCGGGCTAGCTTCAAGCTAAATTGGTGCTTGCTCTGGGATGGAAACGCTAGCCAGGAGTAGTCATCCGGGATTGCGATTAGCTAGTTGTGAAGATCCAGATGAAACTGTTCAGTTTGCGGTAGGAATCCGGGGATAAAAATAACAGGTCCGTTATGCTCTGGTTAGAGTCACGTTGTTCGAACTGGCGAGAGCTTTCCGAGCTGAAGGTTAGCTGATGACCGATGGCAATGGTTTGCTGACTGATATCTGGTAGTTAGCTGGCTAGCTTCAGTTGAGGGATTCCAGATCCGAAGTAAATACTTTAGGAAAAAAAAGCAGATCCACGCCACATTGGGTGATGCGGGTTGCAGGAGAGTATTTAGATGATGAGGTTTAGCAAAATATTTTAAAGGATATGCGACAAAAAAAGGGACACGACAGGACAAAGATGTCTGACTCCTACGCCATCTTGGATTAATCTTCAGGAACATTCTTTCCATTGTGTCCCACATTAACCATAGCATGATGATCATTCTGTGCAAAACCCCCAATTTAGAAAGGCCCACTGGGGATTTGCCAAAACTGCCCTATGGCCAGTCTGTCTCTGGGCATCACTATCAACTACAATATATGTGTATTATTAAATGTCAGCAAAGCACATCACATAAAGTGGCTAAAACTCTTCCACCTCCAATTAGAGACGTCAGTACAACGTCCAATATTAATGTTGATAGGAATGTTGTGAACTATACATTGACTGAAATGTAGTTAGGATCTAGGTTAAAACAAGACCCAAATAAAATGTATGAACTATTCATTTTTCCAATGATTCAACATTATCCCATCAGTGAAACCATAATAACATGGAGACCATGTTTATTCAACTTGTTAGCGGCCTAAGACGATTTTATGTGGTACCTACAGTAATGTGAGCTCCAAACCAAAGCATGCAGTTTGGCTGTGAGAAGAGAACAAAGAAAGGCTGTAACTTCATCAGAATGTGTTTTCCACTCCAACAGACACCCTGCAGCTGTGTCATCAATGCTAATTACATTTCATTCACACTCCATGTGTGGGGAGCTCTGGAGGACAAACTCTGAAATGGCTCCACAGCTGCAGACCCGGGCCTGCAGAAATGGACTGCCAATAAATGCCAGATGGGCTGGTCCATCTTTAGTCCAGAGGGATATGATCATTATTTGTCTAATACAAATCTAATCAAATCTAATTTTATTTGTCACATGTTTTCCGAAAACAATGGGTATAGTAGACCTTACCGTGAAATGCTTTCTTACAAGCCTTTAAACAACAACGTAGTTCAAGATATAGAGTTAAGAAATTATTGACTAAATAAACTAAAGTAAAAAATGTAATAAGAAGGAAAACAATAAAATAACAATAACGAGGCTATATACAGGGGTTACCGTATCGAGTCAGTGTGCGGGGTACAGGTTAGTTGAGGTAATTTGTACATGTAGGTAGGGGTGAAGTGACTATGCATGGATAATAAACAACGAGTAGCAGCAGTGTAAACACAAATGGGGGGGTGGGGTCAATGGCCATTTGATTAATTGTCCAGCAGTCTTGTGGCTTGGGGGTAGAAGCTGTTAAGGAGGCTTTTGGACCTAGACTTGGCACTCCGGTACCGCTTGCCGTGCGGTAGCAGAGAGAACAGTCTATTACCTATGGTGGCTGGTGTGACAAGTCTTTGATAATTTTTTGGGCCTTTCTCTGACACTTGCTAGTATATAGGTCCTGGACGGCAGGAAGCTTGGTCCCTGTGACGTACTGGGCCATACGCACTGCCCTCTGTAGCACCTTGCGGTCGGATGCCGAGCAGTTGCCATACCAGGCGGTGATGCAACCGGTCAGCTGTATAACTTTTTGAGGATCTGGGGACCCATGCCAAATCTTTTCAGTCTCCTGAGGGGGAAAAGGTGTTGTCATGCCCTCTTCACGACCTTATTGGTGTGTTTGGACCATGATAGTTTGTTGGTGATGTGGACACCAAGATACTTGAAACTCTCGACCCGCTCAACTACAGCCCCGTCGATGTGAATGGGGGCGTGTTTCAGCCCTCCTTTTCCTGTAGTCCACGATCATCTCCTTTGTCTTGCTCATGTTGAGGGAGAGATTGATGTCCTGGCACCACACTGCCAGGTCTCTGACCTCCTCCTTATAGGCTGTCTCATCATTGTTGGTGATCAGGCCTACCACTGTCGTGTCATCAGCAAACTTAATGATGGTGTTGGAGTTGTGCTTGGCCACATAGTCAATGAACAGCATTCTCACATAGGTGTTCCTTTTGTCCAGGTAGGAAAAGGCAGTGTGGACTGCGATTGAGATTGTGTCGTCTGTGGATCTGTTGGGGTGGTATGCAAATTGGAGCGGGTCTAGGGTTTCCGGGATAATGATGTTGATGTGAGCCTACCGACGTGAGTGCTAGGTATTACAGACTCGGTCAGGGAGAGGATGAAAATATCAGTGAAGACACTTGTCAGTTGGTCCACGCATACTCTGAGTACATGTCCTGGTAATCTGTCTGGCCCCGCGGCCGTGTGAATGTTGACCCGGTTAAAGGTCTTATTCACATCCAGCTCCTCAAAAACAGCAAATCTAGCCTTTACCTTAGTGCGGATGTTGCCTGTAATCCATGGTTTCTGGTTGGGATACGTACGGGGACGACGTCAACGATGCACTTATTGATGAAGCCGGTGACTGAGGTGGTATACTCCTCAATGCCATTGGATGAATCCTGGAACATATTCTAGTCTGTGCTAGCAAAACAGTCCTCTAGCGTAGCATCCGCTTCATCTGACCACTTCCGTATTGAGCGAGTCACTGGTACTTCCTGCTTTAGTTTTTGCTTGTAACCAGGAATCAGGAGGATGGAATTATAATCAGATTTACCAAATGGAGGGTGAGGTAGAGTTTTTTTCCATCTGGTTGCAGTTGACATGCTGGTAGAAATTAGGTAAAATTGATTTGTTTTGCCTGCAGAAAAGTCCCCGGCCACTAGGAGCATCGCTTCTGGATGAGCATTATCTTGTTTGCTTATTTCCTTATACAGCTCGTTGAGTGTGGTCTTAGTACCAGCATCCATTTGTGGTGATAAATAGATGGCTACAAAAAACATAGATGAAAACTCTCTTGGTTGATAGTGTAATGTACAGCTTATCATGAGGTACTCTACCACAGGCGAGCAATACCTTGAGACTTCCTTAATATTAGACATCGAGCAGCAGCTGTTATTGACAAATAGACATACATGCCCACCCCTTGTCAGAAGTAGCTGTTCTGTCCTGCCGATGCACGGAAAACCCAGCCAACTGTATATTATTTGTGTCGTCGTTCAGCCACGACTCTGCGAAACATCAGATATTACAGTTTTTAATGTCCTGTTGGTGGGATAGTCTCGAACGGAGATCATCCAGTTTATTTTCCAGTGATTGCACGTTGGCCAATAGAATGGATGGTAGAGGCATTTAACCCCCCCCCCCCCCCCCAACGAATTCTCACAAGACACCCCGATCTCCGCCCTCTGTATTTCCATCTTTTATTCACAAGAATGACAGAATTTTTTCTGCCTGGTCTCGGAGAAGCAGTATATCCTTTGCGTCGGACTCATTAAAGAAAAAATATTAGTCCAGTTCGAGGTGAGTAATCGCTGTTCTGATATCCAGCAGCTCTTTTCGGTCATAAGAGACTGTAGCAGCAACATTATGTACAAAATGAGTTACAAACAACAGAACCTTTGGTTAGGAGCCCATAAAAAAGCAGCCATTCCCTCGGCGCCTCAAGGAAAAAAATGGGCAAGTGTGTTAGAAATGCCCTGGCCTATTTCTGGTCCCAGTCCGCTCCTGTGTGTCCATATTCAAAAAGCGTCTTGGAGTAGCAGTGCTGATTTAGTACCATATCCTCCTTGTCTATATTTTTGGAGTAGGAGTGCTGATCTAGTACCAGATCCTCCTTGTCTATATTCTTGGAGTAGGAGTGCTGATCTAGTACCAGATCCCCCTTGTCTATATCATCTGAATCATTGTGATGCAAAATATTTCCTATATCAGCATTCCTACTCTGAGGATTAGAAGAAATGTTTCCAATATGTTAAGCATTTGCTCGAGCGTGCCTGAGTGCCAGATGGGGTGGGGTTTGCACTGTTTGGGACTATTCCATTATCTCCATTGTGTCAGGCAAGCTCGATATCAAGCACAACTAATGTATAACCGGGTCTCCACAGCTGTTCAGTGTAAATGGTTCTGCTGGAATGGATGCTGGGAGCTGAGATGTTTTCTCAGAAGGGTACAGCCTCTGATTTGATCAAGGACCCCAGCTTTACATCTGATTAAATTTGGATTGCGTTGGAGTAATCAGATGCAGAGATCTCAGAGATGAATGCCTTCAGACAGTTGCAATACAGTATGTGGGGATATTTGTATGCTGCTTGGGGAAATTATATTTAGCCATTGATTCTTGGAGAATATAACTTGTAAATGCCTCATGAGCTTAGTTATTAACCGAACCCAAAATATACATTTGTTTTACTCCATTGATTGTAAATAAGGAAATTATAAACAAACACTGTATAGCTTCAAAAAACTCTAATTTGGAGCTCTAAAATAACTATAATTTGGAGCTCATGGATGGTCAGTCCTTTCTACGAATTTGAGAGTGATAACCAAAACATGTGTCGGGGCAGCCGGTTTGTTGTCTTTCGAATTGCAGAATCTAATGCCTCTCTGTGTTCTACAAAGGTTGACAGCAGACAACGTGTTTGTTAGAAATGATGACGTTCATGCTTTTCTTGTATAAATATATAACATATCTCGCTTGGCATCATTTTGAGGGTTTAAGTAGAGTCAGTGGAAACCATTTAGGCCATTAGGGCTGAGATTGCAGAGACCGGAATGAAAACTGCGTTAATAAATAAGAGATTGTGTTCAAGATTCGCTGCCAAATTACACACTCAATGGGATTAAAGATACGAAATGAACTGTACATGTGAACTAATACAGTACCTCCATAGAGAATGGCATTACAGATATTCACATTGCAGCTAAAAAAAAAACATGATGTACACAGGAGACCTCTCTCATAGGATCTGTGACTGTGTCCCTAATGCACCCTATGGGTCAAATGCACCCTATTGGTCCTGGTCAAAAGCACTGCACTATATAGAAGGAATGTATGGATCTGAAATTCACTTTAGGGCTGGATACAGTGTCTATGTAATCATGGGGTGGCAGGGTAGCCTAGTGGTTAGAGCGTTGGACTAGTAACCGGAAGGTTGCAAGTTCAAACCCCTGTCGTTCTGCCCCTGAACAGGCAGTTAACCCACTGTTCCTAGGCCGTCATTGAAAATAAGAATTTGTTCTTAACTGACTTGCCTAGTTAAATAAAGGAAAAAAAAAATGTTTTGACGTCCATGACTGCTGATATTAGGTAATGTTTACAGTAGTTAATTACTTTTTTTTGCCATGTAGTGGTGTAGCTAACTACTGGAAGTACACACCATTTTCTATTGCAAAAATTTCATAAAATATGGGTGAAGTAGGTAAGAATTTCCTTTCTGTTTTGGCATCAATTCATCATCATTCAATTCTCAATTGAAACATAATTTTTGTGTTTAATATGCTAAATTACACATTCTAAATTACACATTCTGTATGACCCCAAAGTGAACAGTTCTTACAATTTGTCATCTATGGCATTTCAGATTTAGATATTGTTAGATATATAGATACTGTTTCACAAAACAGTTTGGATGTAGTGAACTACTTTTTTTTCAAAGTAACTTTAGTTAAATAAACTTAAAGGCTAGCTTTAGTGTCATTGAAGTTCTTCCAGTGTGACGTAATTGATCGCTTGGTAAACTGTATTTTCAGAGAAGCTTCCCCAACACTGGTTACTTCACAACCTTTTTGTAGTACCCCATTGGACACTCTGGCTAGCTTGACGCCAACCTAAGGCAAAAAAAAAAGCTAAATACAAGAGGAGTCAAAGAGCTGTTTGTTCACTGATTACACCTGAAGCCGTTTTGGATGGAATTACTCTGGCAACCATCACTCACTCTCTGCTTACCGAATGACACCCATTCCCTTTATATTCTCTATGGGCCCTGGTCAACAGTAGTGCACTATGTAGGGAATAGGGTGCCATTCTGGTCAACAGTAGTGCACTATGTAGGGAATAGGGTGCCATTCTGGTCAACAGTAGTGCACTATGTAGGGAATAGGGTGCCATTCTGGTCAACAGTAGTGCACTATGTAGGGAATAGGGTGCCATTCTGGTCAACAGTAGTGCACTATGTAGGGAATAGGGTGCCATTCTGGTAAACAGTAGTGCACTATGTAGGGAATAGGGTGCCATTCTGGTCAACAGTAGTGCACCATGTAGGGAATAGGGTGCCATTCTGGTCAACAGTAGTGCACTATGTAGGGAATAGGGTGCCATTCTGGTCAACAGTAGTGCACTATGTAGGGAATAGGGTGCCATTCTGGTCAACAGTAGTGCACTGTGTAGAGAATAGGGTGCCATTCTGGTCAACAGTAGTGCACTATGTAGGGAATAGGGTGCCATTGGAGAATCAACTTTTCTTTCTGAGCTGACTGTTTTAATATCTGTTCAACTCTTCTGCCAGAAGCCCGGCGACAGCCAAGCAAATAACGGCCATATTACAGTTTCTCGTACAAGTCATTTTGGATCTGTGTTGAAACCTATCTATAACAGGGACAGCAATGCTCAAATGCATTTACAGAACTTCTGATAATTTTTTTAATTAATTAATTAATTAATTGATTAATTTTTTAAATTTTTTCTTTTGCCTTAGTACTTGACTTGGCATATCTTAGACCACCTTTTGCAAAACTTTAAATAGAAATGTCATTAGTGAATAAAAAATGATATTGTGGGATTGTGTTTCTGTGCACCAATGGAACATCTACAAAACAATGAGTTAACCAGCCTATGTATTGAATACATGGACTTGGATTGTGATGATAACAAAGAATTAATCCTACACAGAAATTCCTATTTTTTTAGGAATAATATTTGATTTGATGAGTATGAAATTGTCTGATGAAATATGCATAAAAGGAAAGTAATAATTCTGCACCTTTGGACAGTTTTACTTCCAATTTTGATCGTCTTGATTTAGTGACTGCAAATGTTTAATTGATCTACCGGGATTTTTAAAAGACAGACTCAATTTCTGTTTTGTCTGCTTGGACTCGAGATAAGTATGGTTGTGTTAGTCTTTTTGCAGACAGTCGTGTTCTTTTGACTGTATTATCTATTTTGATGAATGTATTTATGTTTTGAGAAGGCAACTACATTTACTGTTTTGCAAAAGAACACAGAGTTTGGTGTCTTGTGAACTCTTTTGATAATCGACAGAATTGTTCCAAGAATCAGGAATCAAGGTAAGACCCAAGTGCAGACTGTATGAAGTAACAATGTTTATTGTAACACCAGGGGCAGGCAAACAACAGGTCAAGGCAGGCAGGCTCTGGGTCAGGGTCAGGGTAGGCAGAGGTCAATAATCCAGAAGTGGAACAAAGGTACAGGATGGCAGGTAGGCTCAGGGTCAGGGTAGGTAGAGTGGTCAGGCGGGTGGGTACAAGGTCAGGACAGGCAAGGGTCAAAAACCAGGAGGTAAAGAAAAAGCGAGGCAGGGAAAAAGTAAGCTTGACCAACAAGACGAACTCACCTACAGACAAACAGAAAACACAGGTATAAATACCCAGGGGATAAGTGGGGAAGATGGGCAACACCTAGAGGGGGTGGAGACAAGTATACGGACAGATCATGAAACAGATCAGGGCGCGACAGTTTAAGAAAAGATGTACTTCGCAGCGCTCATTTACGCTTATGCAGACGAAAATAGATAAATTATGCCCTGATGCGATTGCTTGCCTGCCCCCTCCCCTTTCCCCCTCTCCACTTCCTGTTCCTCTCTAGCCAGCCCCACAGCTCCATAGTGTCAAGGATGCATCCCAAATGGAACCCTATTCCATATGTAGTGCACTACTTTTGACCAGGACCCATAGTGGTCTGGTACAAAGTAGTGCACTATGTAGGGAATAGGGTGCCATTTGGGACTAACTCAAGGTTGCCTTAATTTCTATATGATTCAGTTAATGAGCACTAGGTGTTTCAGATCAACGTCAGCTTTCAGAGTCTGTGTCAAAAGCTTGTAAGCCCTTCTCTCTCTTGTGAGATCAGCACTGCAGCGATGAGATTAAATGTGTGTGTGTTGGGCTGAGTGTGTGTCTGTCTTATTGTATGTGTGTGTGTGTTTCTCAGTCATGTCAACCTGAACCCCTATTGGTCCAAACATCACAAATTCCTAATACCAACTTTACAGTTTGTGACTTTTCAAAATGGACATCAAAGCCTCGTCCCCTGAGGGGTCCCCAAACATCAAGCCAATCTGCTGGCTGTGCATAGCTTACATTTAAATGTTTTGTCATTTAGCAAAAGCTCTTATCCAGAGCCACTTACAGGAGCTATTAGGGTTAAATGCATTGCTCAAGACCATAACAGATTTTTTCACTTAGTCAGCGCAGGGATTCGAACCGGAAAATCTTTCGGTTACTGGCTTAACCGCTAACCGCTAGGCTACCTGCCGCCCTCTCTGCGGCTCCATGGTATTTTCACGGCTGCGACTGCACCACACACACACATACACACACACACACACACACACACACACACACACACACACACACACACACACACACACACACACACACACACACACACACACACACACACACACACACACACACAGAGACACACACGCGCACACGCACACGCACACGCACACACACAGACACATCACACCTGACTGGGGCCGTATGGCACACTTTCAGATCACGTCCGCTGCCATCTGTACATCCCTGAGGGAGCAGACTATTATATTATGTGCTATGGTGTAATAAAGCTGCTCTGTTTTTGAAATTGTTTTGAAAAATGAATATGTTTTAAGAGGGCTACTTGTGCTTACTAGTTGTATAGAGGCTTCTCTCTCAATTGATTCATTGATAAATATGTGCACAGAAGTGGTGACCTTTTAAGAGATGTACTGTATGTACAGTGCCTTGCGAAAGTATTCCGCCCCCTTGAACTTTGCGACCTTTTGCCACATTTCAGGCTTCAAACATAAAGATATAAAACTGTATTTTTTTGTGAAGAATCAACAACAAGTGGGACACAATCATGAAGTGGAACGACATTTATTGGATATTTCAAACGTTTTTAACAAATCAAAAACTGAAAAATTGGGCGTGCAAAATTATTCAGCCCCCTTAAGTTAATACTTTGTAGCGCCACCTTTTGCTGCGATTACAGCTGTAAGTCGCTTGGGGTATGTCTCTATCAGTTTTGCACATCGAGAGACTGAAATTTTTTCCCATTCCTCCTTGCAAAACAGCTCGAGCTCAGTGAGGTTGGATGGAGAGCATTTGTGAACAGCAGTTTTCAGTTCTTTCCACAGATTCTCGATTGGATTCAGGTCTGGACTTTGACTTGGCCATTCTAACACCTGGATATGTTTATTTTTGAACCATTCCATTGTAGATTTTGCTTTATGTTTTGGATCAATGTCTTGTTGGAAGACAAATCTCCGTCCCAGTCTCAGGTCTTTTGCAGACTGCATCAGGTTTTCTTCCAGAATGGTCCTGTATTTGGCTCCATCCATCTTCCCATCAATTTTAACCATCTTCCCTGTCCCTGCTGAAGAAAAGCTTGCCCAAACCATGATGCTGCCACCACCATGTTTGACAGTGGGGATGGTGTGTTCAGGGTGATGAGCTGTGTTGCTTTTACGCCAAACATAACGTTTTGCATTGTTGCCAAAAAGTTCAATTTTGGTTTCATCTGACCAGAGCACCTTCTTCCACATGTTTGGTGTGTCTCCCAGGTGGCTTGTGGCAAACTTTAAACAACACTTTTTATGGATATCTTTAAGAAATGGCTTTCTTCTTGACACTCTTCCATAAAGGCCAGATTTGTGCAATATACGACTGATTGTTGTCCTATGGACAGAGTCTCCCACCTCAGCTGTAGATCTCTGCAGTTCATCCAGAGTGATCATGGGCCTCTTGGCTGCATCTCTGATCAGTCTTCTCCTTGTATGAGCTGAAAGTTTAGAGGGACGGCCAGGTCTTGGTAGATTTGCAGTGGTCTGATACTCCTTCCATTTCAATATTATCGCTTGCACAGTGCTCCTTGGGATGTTTAAAGCTTGGGAAATCTTTTTGTATCCAAATCCGGCTTTTAACTTCTTCACAACAGTATCTCGGACCTGCCTGGTGTGTTCCTTGTTCTTCATGATGCTCTCTGCACTTTTAACGGACCTCTGAGACTATCACAGTGCAGGTGCATTTATACGGAGACTTGATTACACACAGGTGGATTGTATTTATCATCATTAGTCATTTAGGTCAACATTGGATCATTCAGAGATCCTCACTGAACTTCTGGAAAGAGTTTGCTGCACTGAAAGTAAAGGGGCTAAATAATTTTGCACGCCCAATTTTTCAGTTTTTGATTTGTTAAAAAAGTTTGAAATATCCAATAAATGTCGTTCCACTTCATGATTGTGTCCCACTTGTTGTTGATTCTTCACAAAAAAATACAGTTTTATATCTTTATGTTTGAAGCCTGAAATGTGGCAAAAGGTCGCAAAGTTCAAGGGGGCCGAATACTTTCGCAAGGCACTGTATCTGTTAGGAAGGGATTGTTTTTGTGGAGTGCATTACAGTACGGCGGTCTACTGTTTCATCTAATCCCAGATCTGCTGACAGTGATTTATATTGTTCAAACTAACACTAACACAATGAACCTCACTATGATACAAATGGCTGTACCCAAGACGTAATTTAGCTTGGGTGAATGTAGCGCTTGGTTAAAAATATATATGGTCATTCCTTTAATTTTCATGCCCTTGTTTCTCCTCGTATTACTCTGTTCTGGTCAATTTTCCTCAGAAATGAGATTTGAGTCGAGCTCTGTTACACTGATATTTCCATATGTTTTATTGATTATGCCATGTTCCTTTGGAAGACAAATTACGTTTGTATTGCCGGGCAAAACCAAGAACTCCCCCCAATAATGAGGCCTCTACCCCCACTCCCTCAGCAAATTGAACAGACGGATTGAGATTAGGGCGATGTTTAAAAATAGTATAATAACTAATTGTACAAACTCAGTAATTAACCCCTTACGTAATATGACATGCCTAGGGAAATGTAAGTGCTTAGGAGGCTGTAGCTGGTTATCGATGTCTCTGTTATTAATGTCCTATTATAAGATACAGAAATAGAACATTCTAAGAATCTAATAGAATTCTGTCTCATTCAATGATGCATTATGGGGTGACTAATGTGATTGGTGGCGGTAAACCCACTGTTTGTATAGAATGCTGGTTTGACTAAACATGTTCACATCATATAACTACTGATGCTAGACGGAGACCTTGACCTTCACGAGGCCAATGAGAGCCTTACTCATCGCCCCATGTGGAAGTAATTCATGTTTCACGCCCCGGAAAGCAATAGTAAGGTTGAAAAGTTTTAGCTCTGCCTCAAAATAGTATTAAAACCTTACAAACATAAAACCCAGTTAGCCACTATATTAAGAACAGTGGTTAGGTATTTCAGTGGTTAGGTATTTCAGTGGTTAGGTATTTCAGTGGTTAGGTATTTCAGTGGCTAGGTATTTCAGTGGTTAGGTATTTCAGTGGTTAGGTTTTTATTTGTTAATACTTTATTTGAACTGTACATCTTAACAGCATCCCAATATTGTCATAAACATAACAAATGTCTGTCTTGTCACTTGACACTCAGTGACAAGACATATTTGTTATGTCATGTTTATGACAAACATAATACTTTTATAACAAACAGTTCAATAAAAGTGTTAACATTTTGGTCAGTAAAATAATACTATATTGGACACTATATGAACATTATAATTTCATGATACTAAACACATAGATGCCTTGGTTGCTCCCCTGCAGTAAGAGTCTCATCAAACACCAATGGCAGCTGAACATGATGTTGAACACACACTCCCACCAATCACAAGATCAAATGAACAGCGAGAGTAGCTTCAGGTGCCGGGTAAAATCTGGCAAAATCTCCAACAGTTCTCAGCTAAGCTTCCAGCAGGTGACCTGACATTTCCGATCGGTTGTGCGTCCCAGAGCCCTAGTTGAAAGTAGTGCACTATGTAGGGAATAGGGTGCCATAGGGCTCTGGTCAAAAGTAGTGCACTATATAGGGAATAGGGTGCCATTTGGGATGCAGACGGGGCTTCGTAGATAGGAATAAAGCATTGTCCTAATTATAACCCCGAGCTACAATAACTAGCATGACATTGTATTTAAAGGAGAAAACATGGTGAATTACTTATTGTTGATATTTGGGCAGCATGGTACCAAATATATCATGTATGTGCTCTATCAAACCTGGGATCAAAGACGTTTGTCTCTGACTTCTCTCTCTCAGAGATTTATTTTATTTGACCTTTATTTAACCAGGCAAGTCAGTTAAGAACAAATTCTTATTTTCAATAACGGCCTAGGAACAGTGGGTTAACTGCCTGTTCAGGGGCAGAACGACAGATTTGTACCTTGTCGGCTCGGGGGTTATGAACTTGCAACCTTCCGGTTACTAGTCCAACACTCTAACCACTAGGCTACCCTGCCGCCCCATGTTGTTGTTGAGCCCTGCTTGGTTTGGTAACATGTATTTGTTTTGGGATGACTGATATGAAGTCGTCCACATGTTTTACATTGATGTACTGGAACATTGTAACTAATATTTCTTCGGCATAGTAACACAATCAAGTTGAGGATGAGATACCAGGTATCTGCTTTAATAATGCCCTTATAACGCTATCATAGCATGAATTCTGTAGAGCAGGACAGGTGATAACGTTGTCAACTAAATACATTCCACACCAGGAGACCCCGAAATGAGGAGAGCTCTCAGCCAGAGACCCCTCGGTTATGAGGAGAGCTCTCAGCCAGAGACCCCTCGGTTATGAGGAGAGCTCTCAGCCAGAGACCCCTCGGTCATGAGGAGAGCTCTCAGCCAGAGACCCCTCGGTTATGAGGAGAGCTCTCAGCCAGAGACCCCTCGGTTATGAGGAGAGCTCTCAGCCAGAGACCCCTCGGTTATGAGTAGAGCTCTCAGCCAGAGACCCCTCGGTTGAGCAGATTGACATCACGATGGGGGCAGCTGGGGCTCTCAAGCACCTCCCACTAATTTTCATGAACAAACACCATCTAAAATCCCAGCACGCTACGCCTGCTGCCAAGACCAAAAATAGCTCCATACTTCAATCGAAAAAGAACGTCTTACCAGTCTGCCACTTTTCTCTGATGTTGTTGGTTATTGGCTGTGGCAAGCTCGTGCAAAGGAAAAGGGTTATAAATAAACCTTAAAAAGGAGGCAATCTGCAATTGGGACATCATTTTAGACTCAATGATAATTAATGATAATCAATGATTTACGCATAGCTATTGATTCTGGAAGAATATAACATAAATGCTTAATGAGCTTACTTCAATCGTCTTACTCAATCAGAACCCAAAATATAAATACCGTATAGCTTCAAAATGTGGTTTAAACTATCATTTTCATCTCAAGGATGGTCAGTCCACGTATCCACAGCTCTGTCTATGAATTTGAGAGTGGTTACGTTTCTCCAGCCCCATACCTCAGCTGCCCCCCAAAAAGTTGTTGTTTGAATCCCAAATTGCCCCTTTAAAGACAAATGTAAGAGGAGAAGGTGGTAAATATACAGAGGCTAAGAAGAGGAAGCTAATTTTCCTTCTTCCCTAAATAGCACCGAGGGGCTTAAAATGCAAAGTAATTACTTGCGAGTTCACAGTAGGAGAAAATGAAGTGGTAATTGGATTTTTTCCAAAAACATATGCAGGTACTCTGCAGGTATAAGGCATTTATTATTGCTAATTATATCAAGAATTATAATCCTGTGTCTCTATTAGGCTGAACTCTAACAGCTAGCCGAATAATGAATTGTGAATAGAGGTAAGATACAGTACAGGTGAACAGCTGAACTCAAGGTAATACATGTAGCCTAGCGGGTCATAATGTCTATCAGGTAATAATGCCTAAGAGGTAATCATACTTAACAGGTGATAATGCACACCAGGCAATAATGTCTAAGTAATAATTCCTAACAGGTAATAATGTCTAACAGGTAATAATGTCTAACAGGTAATAATGCACACCAGGCAATAATGTCTAAGTAATAATTCCTAACAGGTAATAATGTCTAACAGGTAATAATGTCTAACAGGCAATAATGTCTAAGTAATCATTCCTAACAGGTAATAATGCACACCAGGCAATAATGTCTAACAGGTAATAATGTCTAACAGGTAATAATGCACACCAGGCAATAATGTGTAAGTAATAATTCCTAACAGGTAATAATGCCTAACAGGTAATAATGCCCAACAGGTAATAATGCTTAACAGGCAATAATGCCTAACATTCTAGTTAATTTGCTTAGTATTGGACTATCAAAATATGCATGTGGCTGAGCATAACCTGGTCTATTTTTATTCCACCATGTTGGTTGCAGAGCAGAGTCTAACACAAGAGGAGTTTTTTAAATACTGCAACTGTACCAACACCCATTCTCATTTGTTAGCTTTTTGACTGCCCACTCCACTTTATTTTACTATAGTAGTGTATATATATATATATATATATATATTTTATCATTGTGCTCTCCAAACAACGGGATACTGACAGCTCTGGCGTCAGTGCCTTCAATAGGCATTTCTTGTGACAAAAGCTCAAGGCGGCAGTTGACATTATTTGAAAAGGTCACCCTCTCTGCCATGTTGTAGAACGTAAAAGACCGCCCAGACACATCAAGGTCAAAGCTAATGGAGCTTCAGTCTGGGTTTGATCAGCTTATTCAATCAAATTGCCAAAAAAGGGTCATCAATAAAAGTGGGGAAGTCAATTGGAGCGTTAATGACTCACTCTGTGGATGTGTTAACGAGAACAACGAACGACGTTCATGCAGACGAGATACATATCGATGAATGGGCACAATTAGATATGAAAGAGTTCTCTCAGGGCAAGGCAATGTTAGAGAGGCGCTGGCAACACTAACACTCCCAGAGCAAGCAGTGTAATTGTCCATATGTCAAGACTACTCTTAGTGTGTTATACTACCACACCTCTAGGTTACAGCGCATAGATACAGTATAAAATGTAGGGTGAATTCAGAAAAAGTGGGACACTTATTTATATATATATATATATATATATATATATAATATTTTTTATATCTGAAACAGACAATATACTTACAGTGAAGCAGCTCAACAACTAGATCATACCAGTCATCCAACAGACTCCCATTCAGAGCGACACACAGAAGCATCCAGGGTCAATGCCCTGCTCAAGGGCACGTTGACAGACTCCCACCAGGCCCAAAAAAACGTGGGACACTTTTTTTCATTTCCATCTTCTGTAACCTCTTTTGACATCTCTCCAATATATTAGCCCAACAACACATTTCTGAAATATTCAAGATGTTTTCTAAATCACACAAATGGGGCAAATTATTATATCATATTCACAGGAGGCATTACACACACATTGAGCCAAAACCATATTTTCAGTTCACGTTTGGTAAATTGGGACATCAGGTTAGATAAACTGGGACACCATTATTATAGTCCTAATTGTACCCCGATGACAATTAAATTCAATTTTTTTTGTTATGTTATCATCTTGATAATAAATGTATCAGAAATGTATCATGTGTTAGTATAATATGTCGGATAGATGTCAAAAGAGGTTACAGAAGACGGAAATGCAAAAAGTGTAAAAAAATAAATAAATAAAAACCCGAATTCTCCCTACTATAGTTCTGTTTGGTACAGTACCATTGTACTCTGGAATACATGTCATTTGAACAGGATAACAGTACTACAAGAACAGGAGTCCTACCTAACCTAAGTACAGGGGGGTCCCTAATGTAATTGGATGTCTTTCCTCCATTGGAAAAGCCTATTTGACTGTCCCACTTGAGCTATTCCATGATGTCCTACTTTAGCTAGCTATGGTTGGTAAAGCAAGACAACAAAATGTCAACATAATATTGGCAACTTTTTGGTATTTATTTTGTTCATAATATGCACATTTACATCACAATTTGGCACAGTGCATTATTGATGACAGTTTCATAACCTTAACATCAAAACAGAAAGAAAAAAAACAATTACCTAGCTTGATAAGCTAGCTAATACTGCTAAAAGTACAGTTAGCTAGCTTGCTTAACATTGACTTATGATCAGAGTAGCTACATTCTCCATATTGCTACGTTTGTAATGGTACAACATTTGTTGTCATTGGTTGAAAAAGTAGAAGGTTGGCAGTAAAACAACGCAACTCAAGGTAACAACATTTTCTCAGGTTCCCACTTGTAATTCCGATTTGGAGGGTCGTTCAATTGAAATCTCCCACTGGGAACTAAGAGCTTCCGATAACTCCGATTGCATATGAACGTGACAGTGGTCACAGATCTCACACAAGAGATCCACATAGCAAGTTGTGGGCAATTATACAATGGGTGGGTCTAATCCTGAATGCTGATGTGTTATAACCGCATTCCAGACAGTTTCTATTCCATAAATGACCACCGGCTAAATCTAATGTATGATGTTAAAATGCCTATTTACCCTGTTCTATATGACCCTGTCTCATCAGCCCAGCCAGGCAATTTCTAAACTTAATCTCCACTATAAAGATGGAGATTTGTATAAACCTTGCTGTCTGTCTCTCCGACATTTACAACATTGTTTCAATATTTAAATTAGATCTCCAGCTGTCCCATAGTAATGAACGGGTCGGGAGTCGGTACGAGACAGACAGGCAGTCTGCCAGTCAAATTCATGAATCAGCTGGCATCATTTTTATGGATATATACATAGAAATGTGAACTGAAAAAAGGTCAAATGAAATGAAGTGCAGCTAGTTTGCAGTCTTTCTAGCTTCAGTTTGAAGTGACTGTGTTAGCTGTGTTGTTGGCTAGCTCCTCTGAACAACAGTGTCCTGACGAGTGAGCACATTTTCTCTGCCAGGCAAAATCGCGCCTCATTAGCTTATTGTTATGTATGTATTCAAATATATGTCACTAGAAAACAGCAAATACAAATGCAGCAACTGTGCTGTTATTCTGGCTGCGCTTTTTTGACGTGACTGTAATTTAGCCGTAGTTGGCTAGCTAGCAAGCAAGAGATAAGAAATTTGCCAGCCAGTATGGCAATGGAACGTTTAGAACGAACGACTGGGTTGCGTCCATAGCAACCAAACCGATAGAACAAACGACCAGCCGGCTTGGGTATCAAACCTAGGTTTGTTTCGGGACCATATCTCGTAGAAGGATAAAATTGTATGAATAAATTAATCAGAATAAAATGTTTAATGAAAATATGCCAATCATTATTTGAATATGTTGGTAACCTGTTGTATAAAAGTGATAATGCCCTCGAAGCCGGTGTTTGGGGGATATTTTGGCACGGTTTAACACCGGCTTCGAGAGCATTATCCCTTAATGAAACAACAGAAGCTTGTTCATTATCAATGTTGGAAGCGAAGTGGGCGGGGGGGACCGTTGGGCGATGCTAGCATGGGCAAAGGAAATGAACAGGGCGGGACCAAATTTGGAATAAGCTGAACCTAATTAGAATACTCCGCAATGCATGGCTCTAGCAAGCGTGACTATCCGAATGTACACATTTAAAGGATCTCGACCGTTACTGTGTACTTTGTGGGATGAGCTTCCTGTTTGAAGCTTGCTATGCCCCCCTCTATGAAGGGATGTGGTTTCTCTGCAAGGGCTTGGTAGCAATAGTTTTGATTTTCACTTGTCACACCAAGAAATAAACACATTAGCATAAAAGCTGTCCCAGTTTATATGAAGTCCCACTTTTTCTGAATTCACCCTACTGAAAAAAAAATGATACTATGTTTTTAAAAAGAATGTGGTACCAGTTGTCACGTGCATATGTGACAAATACGAGACAAAAGATGCACTGTCGTGCTATAGAGAAATTAGAGAAAACTCATTCACATTCATAGATGTTATTGCTAATGCAAGCATGAATTAATCTCTAACGATTCGAGAGACATGTTCAACAAGAGGACAGAATGTGTTGTTTATGAAAGCCACAACAACAACCCCCCCACCCCCCCCACCCCCCCCGACGAGAAACCAGAGTCTGTCATTAAAACCAAACTTTGAATTTATTCAGTCTCACACTGAGAGACAGGGGTCATTTACCCTCTATATAGGTGGCTCATGAATAAGGTAATGAAATGCAAAACATGTTGTAAAAGACAATCCGGGTCCAGGTGTATGACATTCCCTCTCCATTCGCCGGTTTCAAGTGAAGCCGATGCAAACAGTATGAGTCACGGTGTAGCCGGTCGTCTCCATTCGCTGACATCCCCATGACAACCAAACCTCTCTCTCTCTCTCTCTCTCACAGGAGCACCAGGAGTTCTTGGATGTATCATCATTATTGCATCCACTCAGGGAATAGAAAGAGCGAGGGAGGGAGAGAGAGAATAAGGGAGGTAGGGAAGGAAACATTATGGGGGGAGGGAAGGGCAAACTATCAGGAAATAAACACAATGAAGAGAACACGCTTTACTGTATAAGCAGCAAATAATTAATCCAACGTTTCGAGTTTGCTGTGGAAAAAAATCTAGGTATATAGCTAGCAATAATTTATCTGATTTAGTTGTATGATCAAATTTCAAATCAAATGTATTTATATAGCCCTTCGTACATCAGCTGATATCTCAAAATGCTGTACAGTAACCCAGCCTAAAACCCCAAACAGCAAGCAATGCAGGTGTAGAAGCACGGTGGCTAGGAACAACTCCCTAGAAAGGCCCAAATCTAGGAAGAAACCTAGAGAGGAACCAGGCTATGAGGGGTGGCCAGTCCTCTTCTGGCTGTGCCGGGTGGAGATTATAACAGAAGATGTTATAGGCCAAGATGTTCAAATGTTCATAAATGACCAGCATGGTCAAATAATAATAATCACAGTAGTTGTCGAGGGTGCATCAAGTCAGCCCTTCAGGAGTAAATGTCAGTTGGCTTTTCATAGCCGATCATTGAGAGTATCTCTACCACTCCTGCTGTCTCTAGAGAGTTGAAAACAGCAGGTCTGGGACAGGTAGCACGTCCGGTGAACAGGTCAGGATTCCATAGCCGCAGGCAGAACAGTTGAAACTGGAGCAGCAACACGGCCAGGTGGACTGGAGACAGCAAGGAGTCATCATGCCAGGTAGTCCTGAGGCATGGTCTGAGGGCTCACAAAGATCTCCGCCACGACACAACCCAAGGGGGGGCGCCAACCCAGACAGGAAGATCATATCAGTGACTCAATCCACTCAAGTGATGCACCCCTCCTAGGGACGGCATGAAAGAGCACCAGTAAGCCAGTGACTCAGCCCCTGTAATAGGGTTAGAGGCAGAGAATCCCAGTGGAAAGAGGGGAACCTGCCAGGCAGAGACAGCAAGGGCAGTTCGTTGCTCCAGAGCCTTTCCGTTCACCTTCACACTCCTGGGCCAGACTACACTCAATCATATGACCCACTGAAGAGATGAGTCTTCAGTAAAGACTTACAGGTTGAGACCGAGTTTGCGTCTCTCACATGGGTAGGCAGACCATTCCATAAAAATGCTTAGAAATTCTAGGGACAATTAGGAGGCCTGCGTCTTGTGACCTTAGTATACGTGTAGGTATGTACGGCAGGACCAAATCAGAGAGATAGGTAGGAGCAAGCCCATGTAAGCCCTTGTAGGTTTGCAGTAAAACCTTGAAATCAGCTCTTGCCTTGACAGGAAGCCAGTGTAGGGAGGCTAGCACTGGAGTAATATGATCACATTTTGGGGTTCTATTCAGGATTCTAGCAGCCGTATTTAGCACTAACTGAAGTTTATTTAGTGCTTTATCCGGGTAGCCGGAAAGTAGAGCATTGCAGTAGTCTAACCTAGAAGTAACAAAAGCATGGATTAATTTTTCTGCATCATTTTTGGACAGAAAGTTTCTGATTTTTGCAATGTTACGCAGATGGAAAAAAGCTGTCCAAAATGGGCTATACATGTAGGCTACTACAGATGGACATTGCTTTCGAGACTGGACTCACTGGGGTGGCTCCCCAGTGGTGCAGTGGTCTAAGGCATTGCATCTCAGTGCTAGAGGCTTCACTACAGTCCCTGGTTCAATTCCAGGCTGTATCACAACCGGCTGTGATTGGGAGTCCCATAGGGCGGTGCACAATTGGCCCAGTGTCATCCGGGTTAGGGTTTGGCCGGGGTAGGCCGTCATTGTAAATAAGAATTTGTTCTTAACTGACTTGCTTAGTTAAATAAAGTTTTTTTTAAAAAAGTTGTGTACCACGACTATCTAGCAATCCAAAGGTTGTGTGTTCAGGTCGCATCAGGGGGACATAGAACAGTAACATCTTCACTAACCCTTCCTCTAACCCCTTTTGTAACTTTAATCTAATTCACCTAACCTGCTATGTACATTATCCTAACCTTTGTGGTTAGTTCTCCTAACTAGTAACATCAATTATTTCTGTGTAACTCCTCTGTTGTTATTGCGCAACAAGAAGCCTGGTCTCAGAGAAAGACGTGTAACACTGTACTTTCTCCCTCAGTTACGTCATCCAATCCGTATGATATTGTACGAACGCTTGAGACATATGATACGGATACTATAAGTCCTCTAATTAATTTGATATTGTACAAGCTATATTTTTCATTCATAATGTAGCCTAACATAACGGAATATATACTAAATGGAGAGAAACAAATTTACATGCCAAATCTTACGAATTTCCATGATGCCAGGCTGTTCTTTCAGAATTTCACTGAAGTACTGTACAGTAGCCCAGGGCTACATCATTATGTAAAAACTATCACAGATATCCAAAAGTTGTCCTTATACCAGTCAATGAATTACTCGCTTTTATTTCCAACCCAAATGATAATGGTAGTCTGTTATTACTGGCCTGTTATTACTGGCCTAATAAGCTACCTGATAATAACCACAATCATGAGAAACATGCCAGCAAACAATATCTCTGCTACTGTCATCATTATGTGAAATGGCACTCCTTTTACTCCTTCCTATGAAAGAACACAAATAACTAGTAGGACTACCAATAACATGAACTCTATTGTCATGGACTGAATGCCGTTGATTTTCTGAATGGACGGGTATCATTTTAAGTTGCGCTGGCCCTGGTCTGCAGTGTCGATACCCGGTGATCTGTGCTCGTGCAGTATGCCACAGCGTGCATCACACCAGATAAAATTATCACCTTGCCATCGGTGTTGCTCTGGCAATTAAAGAGTGACGCAATCGAGCGGGCAGGGATGTCAGGTGCTATGACAGCTATCCATTGTGTTCCCTGTCTATGGTGTTCTAAAGCCAGAGATAGACTCTCGTTCTGATCCCTTCTTTATCTGAGCTGACCAGAAGCAGGACAGGGGTTTGGAATACACACGGAGGCCAGTGATGAGTTTATTTGTGGAGGGGGTGATGTGTATGTGCATTGTTTCAGCCCCAAGGCCAAAGCCCAGAACCCGCTGGGCCGCTACTGTAGATGGGCGATATATAAATAGCCAGCTGAAGAGAAGAGGGGCACTCTTTTTCTCTTTCCTTAGGTTAATATCCCATGCAAGCCATTTTAGAGGTCTCCTGTGTTCAACATTTAAAAGAGACTAGAGAGAAAGAAACAGATAATGACTCCCACAGAATAACAATGTTTTTCCGGCCCACTCAGTCGATCCTCGGGAACAGGTTCAGTCTAAATTCACTTACCTCTCAGTTAAAACCAGTGCTTATTGACAGTGAAGCATGCTCAGTCTGCCATCTGTTTCCTTGTTTTTTTTCATATTTTCAAACATCTCTTTTTAGGTTATCATAAAGAGGAATATGTACTTAGTCATGATAATAGGGCTGTTGTTGGAACAGTCATCTGAACAGTCTATGATATCAATCAATTTGTCTCTATTTGTCTGCTCATTTGAATCGGCAGTCCAAGCTTTGTTCTGGAACTTTTCCAAACAGTGACCTATATTCAAAGCACCAGATTTAAAAGGCTATTTGGATGTAGACATGCACCAATGGAATGCACCTCCATCACTTGATGATCTGGCCAAGAGAATACATATCTTTTGGCAAAAAGAATTGGTCCCAACACCGACCCTTGCGAGACACCAGAATCTCAAGCTGACTCCTCACATCTGGCCTAACCTTGAGTGACAGGTTGAGAAATAGAGGCCATTAAAAGCTGAGCTATGGAGACACTTTTCTAGTCCAGTAGGACTTACTGATCAGTGACAAGCCATATGAGAGAAGCTGAACAAGGTTACAGACGTGATCGGGAAAAGGTTTTAGAGAACAGCAGGTGATTTATTTTTCTGTTCTCCAAATACTTGTAGCTGTCTACAAAAGAAAAGGCAGATATACCCAGTAGTCCTTGGGGGAGCTTGAAGAGTTATTATGCTTGTACCATAGGACATGAAATCAAATGAAGTTTTATTGGTCACATACACATATTTAGCAGATGCTATTGCGGGTGTAGCGAAATGCTTGTGTTCCTAGTTCCAACAGTGCAGTAGTATCTAACAGTGCAGTAGTATGTAAAAAATAAAAATAAAAATAAAAAACGTTTCACAACAATACACACTAAAAGTAAAATAATGAAGAAATAGATACATATTAGATTGAGCAATGTTGGGTGGCATTGACTAAAATACAGTAGAATAGAATACAGTATATACATATGAGATGAGTAAAGAAGTATGTAAACATTATTAATGTCATGTACTGTCATGTTGTCTTGTCTCTGTCCTTTCCCTTCACCCTGTCTCCCTCTGCTGGTCGTGTTAGGTTACCTTTTCTCCCCCGCTTTCCCCCAGCTGTCCCTTGTCTCCTCTAACTACCCATTCACCCCGTTCCCCACCTGTTCCCTTTTTCCCTCTGATTAGGTCCCTATATCTCTCTCTGTTTCTGCTCCTGTCCTTGTCGGATTCTTGTTTGTTTGTGTCATTCATGCCTGAACCAGACTGCCGTCATGTTTGCTGTAACCTTGTCCTGTCCTGTCGGAATCTGCCGGTCCATCTGAGCCTACCTATGTTTGGTAATTAAAGAAGCTCTGTTTAAGTTGATTCGCTTTTGGGTCCTCATTCACGCACCGTAACAGAAGAATCCGACCAAGAATGGACCCAGCGACTTCGGATCCTCTCCACTCAGCCGTCGAGATCCAGGGAGCGATGCTAGGCAGACACAAGCAGGAATTGTCTGCTGCTCGACATGCCGTTGAGACCCTGGCCACCCAAGTCTCCAACCTCACAGAACAGGTTCACCATCTCCGCCTCGATCCACCGGCCACTTCCAGGGCTTTCGAATCTCCGGAGCCCAGAATCAATAACCCGCCGTGTTACTCTGGGGAGCCCACTGAATGCCGCTCGTTCCTCACCCAGTGTGATATTGTGTTTTCTCTCCAGCCCAACACTTACTCCAGGAGCACTGCTCGTGTCGCCTACGTCATATCTCTCCTTATTGGACGGGCTCGTGAGTGGGGCACGGCAATCTGGGAGGCAAGGGCTGAGTGTACTAACCAGTATCAAGACTTTAAGGAGGAGATGATACGGGTTTTTGATCGATCTGTTTTTGGGGAGGAGGCTTCCAGGGCCCTGTCTTCCCTATGTCAAGGCAATCGATCCATAACAGACTACTCTATTGAGTTTCGCACTCTTGCTGTCTCCAGTGGCTGGAACGAGCCGGCCTTGCTCGCTCGTCTTCTGGAGGGTTTCCGCGCAGAGGTAAAGGATGAGATTCTCTCCCGGGAGGTTCCTTCCAGCGTGGATTCCTTGATTGAACTCGCTATTCGCATTGAGCGACGGGTTGATCTTCGTCACCGAGCTCGTGGAAAGGAGCTTGCGCTCTCCGTCGCCTCCCTCTCCGCATCACTACCATCTTCCTCTGCCGGCTCGGGTGCTGAGCCCATGCAGCTGGGAGGTATCCGCATCTCGACTAAGGAGAGGGAACGGAGAATCACCAACCGCCTCTGTCTCTATTGCGGTGCCGCTGGTCATTTTGTCACTTCATGTCCAGTAAAAGGCCAGAGCTCGTCAGTAAGCGGAGGGCTACTGGTGAGCGCTACTACTCCTGTCTCTCCTTCAAGATCCTGCACTACCTTGTCGGTCCATCTACGCTGGACCGGTTCGTCAGCTTCCTGCAGTGCCTTAATAGACTCTGGGGCGGAGGGCTGTTTTATGGACGAGACCTGGGCTCGGGAACATGACATTCCTCTCAGACAGTTAAAGGAGCCCACGGCCTTGTTCGCCCTGGATGGTAGTCCTCTCCCCAGGATTCAGCGTGAGACGCTACCTTTAACCCTCACTGTTTCTGGTAATCATAGTGAAACCATTTCTTTTTTAATTTTTCGTTCACCTTTTACACCTGTTGTTTTGGGCCATCCCTGGCTAGTTTGTCATAATCCTTCCATTAATTGGTCTAGTAATTCTATCCTCTCCTGGAACGTCTCTTGTCATGTGAAATGTTTAATGTCTGCTATCCCTCCTGTTTCCTCTGTCTCTTCTTCACAGGAGGAGCCTGGTGATTTGACAGGGGTGCCGGAGGAATATCACGATCTGCGCACGGTGTTCAGTCGGTCCAGGGCCACCTCTCTTCCTCCACACCGGTCGTATGATTGTAGTATTGATCTCCTTCCGGGAACCACCCCCCCCCCGGGGTAGACTATACTCTCTGTCGGCTCCCGAACGTAAGGCTCTCGAGGATTATTTGTCTGTAGCTCTTGACGCCGGTACCATAGTCCCCTCCTCCTCTCCCGCCGGAGCGGGGTTTTTTTTTGTCAAGAAGAAGGACGGGTCTCTGCGCCCCTGCATAGATTATCGAGGGCTGAATGACATAACAGTGAAGAATCGTTATCCGCTTCCTCTTATGTCTTCAGCCTTCGAGATCCTGCAGGGAGCCAGGTTTTTCACTAAGTTGGACCTTCGTAACGCTTACCATCTCGTGCGCATCAGGGAGGGGGACGAGTGGAAGACGGCGTTTAACACTCCGTTAGGGCACTTTGAATACCGGGTTCTTCCTTTCGGCCTCGCTAACGCTCCAGCTGTCTTTCAGGCATTAGTCAATGATGTCCTGAGAGACATGCTGAACATCTTTGTTTTCGTTTACCTTGACGATATCCTGATTTTTTCACCGTCACTCCAGATTCATGTTCAGCACGTTCGACGTGTCCTCCAGCGCCTTTTAGAGAATTGTCTTTTTGTGAAGGCTGAGAAGTGCACTTTTCATGCCTCCTCCGTCACATTTCTCGGTTCTGTTATTTCCGCTGAAGGCATTAAGATGGATCCCGCTAAGGTCCAAGCTGTCATTGATTGGCCCGTCCCTAAGTCACGCGTCGAGCTGCAGCGCTTTCTCGGCTTCGCGAACTTCTATCGTCGTTTCATCCGTAATTTCGGTCAGGTGGCAGCTCCTCTCACAGCCCTTACTTCTGTCAAGACGTGCTTTAAGTGGTCCGTTTCCGCCCAGGGAGCTTTTGATCTCCTCAAGAATCGTTTTACATCCGCTCCTATCCTTGTTACACCTGACGTCTCTAGACAGTTCGTTGTCGAGGTTGACGCGTCAGAGGTGGGAGTGGGAGCCATCCTTTCTCAGCGCTCCCTCTCTGACGACAAGGTCCACCCATGCGCGTATTTTTCTCATCGCCTGTCGCCGTCGGAACGTAACTATGATGTGGGTAACCGCGAACTGCTCGCCATCCGGTTAGCCCTAGGCGAATGGCGACAGTGGTTGGAGGGGGCGACCGTTCCTTTTGTCGTTTGGACTGACCATAGGAACCTTGAGTACATCCGTTCTGCCAAACGACTTAATGCGCGTCAGGCGCGTTGGGCGCTGTTTTTCGCTCGTTTCGAGTTCGTGATTTCTTATCGTCCGGGCTCTAAGAACACCAAGCCTGATGCTTTGTCTCGTCTCTTCAGTTCTTCAGTAGCCTCCACTGACCCCGAGGGGATTCTCCCTGAGGGGCGTGTTGTCGGGTTGACTGTCTGGGGAATTGAGAGGCAGGTAAAGCAAGCACTCACTCAAACTCTGTCGCCGCGCGCTTGTCCTAGGAACCTTCTTTTCGTTCCCGTTCCTACTCGTCTGGCCGTTCTTCAGTGGGCTCACTCTGCCAAGTTAGCCGGCCACCCTGGCGTTCGGGGTACGCTTGCTTCCATTCGCCAGCGTTTCTGGTGGCCCACCCGGGAGCATGACACGCGTCGTTTCGTGGCTGCTTGTTCGGTCTGCGCGCAGACTAAGTCCGGTAACTCTCCTCCTGCCGGCCGTCTCAGGCCGCTTCCTATTCCCTCTCGACCGTGGTCTCACATCGCCTTAGATTTTGTCACCGGACTGCCTTCGTCAGCGGGGAAGACTGTTATTCTTACGGTTGTCGATAGGTTCTCTAAGGCGGCTCATTTCATTCCCCTTGCTAAGCTTCCTTCTGCTAAAGAGACGGCACAAATCATCATCGAGAATGTTTTCAGAATTCATGGCCTTCCGTCAGACGTCGTTTCGGACAGAGGTCCGCAATTCACGTCTCAATTTTGGAGGGAGTTTTGCCGTTTGATTGGGGCTTCCGTCAGTCTCTCTTCCGGCTTTCACCCCCAGTCTAACGGTCAAGCAGAACGGGCCAATCAGACTATTGGTCGCATCTTACGCAGTCTTTCTTTTCGCAACCCTGCGTCTTGGTCAGAACAGCTCCCCTGGGCAGAATACGCCCACAACTCGCTTCCTTCGTCTGCGACCGGGCTATCTCCTTTTCAGAGTAGCCTCGGGTACCAGCCTCCGTTGTTCTCATCTCAGTTCGCCGAGTCCAGCGTCCCCTCCGCTCAGGCTTTTGTCCAACGTTGCGAGCGCACCTGGAAGAGGGTCAGGTCTGCACTTTGCCGTTATAGGGCGCAGACTGTGAGAGCTGCTAATAAGCGTAGAACGAAGAGCCCTAGATATTGTCGCGGTCAGAGAGTTTGGCTCTCCACTCAGAACCTTCCCCTTAAGACGGCTTCTCGCAAGTTGACCCCGCGGTTCATTGGTCCATTCCGTATCTCTCAGGTCATTAATCCTGTCGCAGTGCGACTTCTTCTTCCGCGATATCTTCGTCGCGTCCACCCGGTCTTCCATGTCTCCTGTGTTAAGCCCGTTCTTCGCGCCCCCGCTCGTCTTCCCCCCCCCCCCCCCCCATCCTTGTCGAGGGCGCACCTATCTACAGGGTCCGTAAAATCTTGGACATGCGTCCTCGGGGCCGTGGTCATCAGTACCTAGTTGACTGGGAGGGGTACGGTCCTGAGGAGAGGAGTTGGGTTCCCTCTCGGGACGTGCTGGACCGTGCGCTGATTGATGATTTCCTCCGTTGCCGCCAGGTTTCCTCCTCGAGTGCGCCAGGAGGCGCTCGGTGAGTGGGGGGGTACTGTCATGTACTGTCATGTTGTCTTGTCTCTGTCCTTTCCCTTCACCCTGTCTCCCTCTGCTGGTCGTGTTAGGTTACCTTTTCTCCCCCGCTTTCCCCCAGCTGTCCCTTGTCTCCTCTAACTACCCATTCACCCCGTTCCCCACCTGTTCCCTTTTTCCCTCTGATTAGGTCCCTATATCTCTCTCTGTTTCTGCTCCTGTCCTTGTCGGATTCTTGTTTGTTTGTGTCATTCATGCCTGAACCAGACTGCCGTCATGTTTGCTGTAACCTTGTCCTGTCCTGTCGGAATCTGCCGGTCCATCTGAGCCTACCTATGTTTGGTAATTAAAGAAGCTCTGTTTAAGTTGATTCGCTTTTGGGTCCTCATTCACGCACCGTAACAATTAAAGTGAGAAGTGCTCCATTATTAAAAGTGGCCAGTGATTCCAAGTCTATGTATATAGGGCTGCAGCCTCTAAGGTGCAGGGTTACGGAACCAGGTGTAAGCTGGCTAGTGATGGCTGTTTAACAGTCTGATGGCCTTAAAGATAGAAGCTGTTTTTCAGTCTCTCGGTCCCAGCTTTGATGCACCTGTACTGACCTCGCCTTCTGGATGATAGCGGGGTGAACAGGCCGTGACCTTTATTATCTTTTTGGCCATCCTGTGACATCGGGTGCATGTAGGTGTACTGGAGGGCTGCTAGTTGTTGGGTAGGTATTCCCACCCAGGGGTACACGCAATGCTGTCGGGGATACGCCAAATAAAAATGTGATTCAAAATAAAAAAATATATAAACATTTCAAACAGTCCATTTATATTTTCCGTCGGGGCTATACATTTGGGTGAGTTTTTTTCTCGCCTGAGTAACCTCGTTTCACTGCCAAAAATCTAATAATTAACATCCAATCTCATTAACCATTGCTCTCTTGCGAGAATTCCACTAATGGTATGTATGTAGCCAAACGTAGCTGCTGTTCATATTGGTATCTGTACTGATGGAGCAAAAGCCATGACAGGGAGACATAGTGGAGTGATAATGCACGTGCAAGCAGTTGCTCCTGACACCACTTGGGTACACTGCAGCATCCACCGAGAGGCTTTTGCTGCCAAGGGAATGCCTGACAGCTTGAAAAATGTTTTGGACACTACAGTGAAAATGGTTAACTTTGTTAAAGCAAGGCCCCTGAACTCTTGTGTATTTTCTGCACTATGCAATGATATGGGCAGCGGCCATGTAACGCTTTTACAACATACAGAAGTGCGCTGGTCATCAAGGGGCAAAGTATTGACACGTTTTTTTTTAAGTTTGAGAGACAAGCTTAAAGTTTTCTTCACTGACCATAATTTTCACTTGTCTGACCACTTGCATGATGACGAGTTTCTCACACGACTGGCCTATCTGGGTGATGTTTTTTCTCACCTGAATGATCTGAATCTAGGGTTACAGGTACTCTCCGCAACTATATTCAATGTGTGGGACAAAATTGTGGCTATGATTAAGAAGTTGGAGCTCTTCTCTGTCTGCATTAACAAGGACAACACACAGGTCTTTCCATCATTGTATGATTTTTTGTGTGCAAATGAACTCAAGCTTACAGACAATGTCAAATGTGATATAGCGAAGCACTTGAGTGAGTTGGTTACGAAATAACACAGGTAATATCCCGAAACAGATGACACCAACAACTGGATTTGTTATCCCTTTCATGCCCTGCCTCCAGTCCACTTACCGATATCTGAATAAGAGAGCCTCATCGAAATTGCAACAAGCGGTTCTATGAAAATTTTATTTAATCAGAAGCCACTGACAGATTTCTGGATAGGGCTGCGCTCAGAGTATCCTGCCTTGGCAAATCGCGCTGTTAAGACACTGATTCCCTTTGCAACCACGTACCTATGTGAGAGTGGATTCTCGGCCCTCACTAGCATGAAAACTAAATACAGGTACAGACTGTGTGTGGAAAATGATTTAAGACTGAGACTCTCTCCAATACAACATTGCAGAGTTATGTGCACCCTTTCAAGCACACCTTTCTCATTAACCTATGGGGAGATATTCACAATTTTTTGTTTTATATGTAAGATGGTTAAATAAGAGCAAAGTTATTGATTATTATTATATTATTATTTGTGCCCTGGTCCTATAAGAGCTATTTGTCACTTCCCACGAGCCAGGTTGTGACAAAAACTCACACTCATTCTTATGTTTAATACATTTATTGTATAGTCTGTGTGTGGCAGGCTTACAATGATGGCAAAAACAACAATTGAGAGTGCACTGACCCTGATGCTAGAGGGGGTACACAGCTGGAGGTTGAATGTTCGAAGGGGTACAGGACTATAAAAAGTTTGGGAATCACTGCTGTAGGGGATACCTAGTCAGTTGTACAACTAAAAGGTGTCTTCCACATCTACCTGCCGCCCATAATACCTGAGTGAAATGATCAATTGCAGCTGTGGATATGTACCTGTTACGTCACTTTGCTTGTGATGTACGCTTACAGCTCACACACCGTACTGCTGCCAACCCCTTGGGTTTCTTCAGATGCTTAAAGTAGAATGAGACGGTAGCCTGCTTACCATAACGAGTGAAACAATTAAAGCCTCTCCCACATACTCATATCACATCCACAGAAAGACTGCTATTTCGGCTTTAAACTCAAAAGCCGATCAACATGCAACCCACAATATGCATCTCATTGAAAGGCAATGTCCACTTCAGACGGTTACTGAGGCTGTTCTGTATCAATGTGCCTTACTACATAAGTGAATTGCTTAAAGTGTGTTCAATGGCACCATTTAAGAAGTAAAACAACATATTCATTTTTGTTGTGGGCATTGCCTTCTGTAGGCTAATTAAAGAGTTAACGAGGAAGATCGTCACAGGCTCTCTGCTCTATTTTTGTGTTAGTCCTAACACAGGAACGGGGTGGGCTCAATCCCCTGACAAATCTTTTTAAAGCGTTTGAGAAATATCACTTTACTTTGTGGCTGGAATTACACAAATACACTAGACTGCAGTAACCCAGCAGTAAACCAGCTCGCTGTGCGATTAGCATAGATTCAAGCTGTTTTCCATCATACAAAGGAGAGCATCTGACTGTCAGACAGGGTCAATACAAGGTTCCCTTGTAGTAATCTTTTTTTTTTTCAACATGGAGAATATATGACGAGAGTCAAAGAAATATTATAAATTCCTAGGCCATCTTCCAACTAGTTGCATGGCTAGCTTTTATCTATTAGCTTTGTCTCTGTTCCTCTGGGACTTCAAGAAAGGCAATAGCATGTTGAGACCATCTGCCAACTAGCAGCATGGGAAGCTCTTAGCATTCTCCCTCTGTTTGGGTGTGTGACCAGTGACCACCACCACCGGCTGAGTCACTAGCCCTCATCCCGCTGACATTAGCCAATGACTTTCTCCCTCTGAGCTGCCAGAAGCATGGACACACTGGTCTCCATGGTCATTCTTAATCTCCATCTGGGTTTGGCCTCGCCCTTGGTCCACCTGGCTGCCTTGTATGCCTGTGAGCGAGCTAGCTAGCGCTGCCTGTGCAACAGACAGAGTGGGCAGAATTCAGAAATGAGCCATAGCGATTTCAGCCGAGTGCTATGGCTGGGACGTCAGAGCTCACAGCTGATCATCTGTAGACAACATAGGGTTGTTTGGTAATCTGATCTCATCTCAGCCATGTGTCAAGATAATTGATGCCACGTACACTGTATTTATTGCCGTATTCCCCTTCTATATATTGCCAGGTCTCCTTGGAAAATAGATTTTTAACCTCAAGGAAATTTATCATGGTTAAATGAAGATGAAAATAAAACTATTTCTAAAAAAAATAATTGTATTAAAATGAAAGTCTTTCATAAGTATTTTGAGGGATTATTTGCATTGCAGGTAAACAACTCACCTCTGATAAACTTAGACTTTCTGAGAAAATGTACCATCAATGAGCTGAAATGTATCTCAAACTAAACCTCAACAGCTTCACAAATATAAAGGTTCCTGCTTTTTAGAGCCAACATCAAAAGCAATAAAAACGTCCTTATAACAAAACGTTGTCCTTGGACACACAAAACATGTTGATAACAGGAACCCCCCCCCCCAGGAGAACAAGTAAATATAGTCTAAATAAATCTCACCTTCATACACAATCACTGAAGGTCAATACATGCAGGCTTATGATTCAGTATGCACTGACACAGTCATCTACTTACACAACCATGGAGGGAAACAGTCTCTGCCTTGAATTATTCAAATCAAATTAAACGGGAGTGAGTGAAGAAAGGCAAAAAATGATCAAACGCTCGTTTCATTGCTTTGACATGCCCGAGTGGCCAGACATGCATCTGGAGATATACATCACTGACACTTGAGACACCAGACTGTTGTTTGAGACACTAGACACCAGGCTGTTGTTTGAGACACTAGACAACAGACTGTTGTTTGAGACACTAGACCCCACACAATTTGAGACACTAGACACCAGACTGTTGTTTGAGACATTAGACACCAGACAGTTTGAGGCACTAGACACCAGACTGTTGTTTGAGACACTAGACACCAGACAGTTTGAGACATTTGACACCAGACAGTTTGAGGCACTAGACACCAGACTGTTGTTTGAGACATTAGACACCAGACAGTTTGAGACACTAGACACCAGACTGTTGTTTGAGACACTAGACACCAGACAGTTTGAAACACTAGACACCAGACTGTTGTTTGAGACACTAGACAACAGACTGTTGTTTGAGACACTAGACACCAGACAGTTGTTTGAGACACTAGACACCAGGCTGTTGTTTGAGACACTAGACAACAGACTGTTGTTTGAGACACTAGACCCCACACAGTTTGAGACACTAGACACTAGACAGTTTGAGACATTAGACACCAGACAGTTTGAAGCACTAGACACCAGACTGTTGTTTTAGACACCAGACAATTTGAGACACTAGACACCAGACAGTTTTAGACATTAGACACCAGACAGTTTGAGGCACTAGACACCAGACTGTTGTTTGAGACATTAGACACCAGACAGTTTGAGGCACTAGACACCAGACTGTTGTTTGAGACACTAGACACCAGACAGTTTGAGACATTCGACACCAGACAGTTTGAGGCACTAGACACCAGACTGTTGTTTGAGACACTAGACACCAGACAGTTTGAAACACTAGACACCACACATTTTGAGACACTAGACACCAGACTGTTGTTTAAGACTCTAGACACCAGACTGTTGTTTGAGACACTCGACACCAGTTTGAGGCACTAGACACCAGACTGTTGTTTGAGACACTAGACACCAGGATGCTGTTTGTATGCTGAGCACCATGATGGCCATGAGGGCCTAATCATTGATGTTGAATTGAATGCAGACATGGGCAGGAAATGATCCTGTGACTACAATCAAATCATGGTGAGTCAGTGTACCTGAGTTGATTTGAACAGCTGAGATGTGGAAGTGATGTATTCCGTTTTAGATTGACATTTTCAGATAGTATAACACCATACATAGATGTTGAATTGAGCATGTTTTTTCTGTTAGTTGTACGTTGGAATGACTGTGAATTGAACCATTTCGTAAGGCTGTTCCATTCAATTCCTTTCAAGGGCGTGCAGAAGCAGATAGAAAACAGTTTCAGTATTACACACTCATTCCTCTCCCTTCATCAGGACACACTGAAAACCTACCGTACTGCAGCAAATAGCTTATATTGAGCCATCTGAGAGGGTTAGCATAGCATTAGCATTTCCCCATCATAAAGTGGCCCATTCTGCCTGCCAAGCGGCCACCACAATACAGGCATAAGCACTTCGTGCTGGCAGGTGTTCCATTATATACTCATGGGCACTTCACTTTGCCGTAATGAGCCTCGCTCTCTGATTACACACACACACACACACACAAACTAAATTGTACAGCTAACCTTGTGGGGACACACAATTCAGTCCCATTCAAAATTATATTTTCCCTAACCCCTAACCCTAACCTGTACTCTTACCCTAACCATAACCCTAACCTTAACCCAAAAACCTAACCTTAACCCTAACCTTAGCTCCTAACCCTAAAACAAACCCTAGCTCCTAACCCTAAAACTAACCCTAGCTCCTAACAACCAATCCTTAATGTAATGCCAACCCTAACATTAATTCTAACCTTAACCTTAAACCCCCTAGAAATACCATTTGACCTCTTGGGGACTAACAAAATTCCCCCAGTTGGTTAAATTGTGGTTTGTTTACTATTCTTGTGGTGACTTCTGGTCCCAAGAATAGTTAAACATGTCCACACACACACACACACACACACACACACACACACACACACACACACACACACACACACACACACACACACACACACAATCCAACCAAACCATGGCAATACTGCAGCTGTTCCTGCTGCCTGCTCCCTTTAGTGTCTTTTGCTCTCCTCCTGTTCCCAGGGCTAAATGCAGTACGGTAATTAACTGCCTCTTTCAATTGGGGACACGCAGGAAAATGGCTAGCTGGTCATCATCTGACCGCTGGTAACATGGTTTGGGAGAACGGTAAGAAGTATGGAGATATCCCCACAAAGTTCAAGGTCCATATTCATAAAGCGTCTGGGGTGGCAGGGTAGCCTAGTGGTTAGAGTGTTGGGCTAGTAATCGGAAGGTTGCAAGTTCAAATCCCCGAGCTGACAAGGTACAAATCTGTTGTTCTTCCCCTTGAACAGGCAGTTAACCCACTGTTCCTAGGCTGTCATTGAAAATAAGAATTTGTTCTTAACTGACTTGCCTAGTTAAATAAAGGTAAAATAAATCTCAGAGGATGAGTGTTGATCTAGAATCAGTGTTTGGCCTTTGAGATCATAATGAATAAGATTTATATGGGATGACATGGCCCTAGATTAGCACTTGTACTCTGAGATGCTGGTTGTTTGAGAAAGGTACGATAAACTTTGAGAACAGCATGATGAACTCAAATCTAAGTCAACAGTAGAACTTTTCCCAAGTGAGGCCAGGTAAAAATAAAACTGAGGGAGTGATTTTCAAAGGTTGCACTTTACAGAGAGCGACAGAAAGCTTCCATGGCCCTTTTATTACTTAAAAGGGCTGCAGGTAGCCTAGTGGTTAGAGCGGACTAGTAACCAAAAGGTTGCAAGATTGAATCTGTCGTTCTGCCCCTCAACAAGGCAGTTAACCCACTGTTCCTAGGCTGCCATTGAAAAGAAGAAATTGTTCTAAACTGACCTGCCTAGTGAAATAAAGGTAAACATTTTAAAAAGAATGTCCCTATCAAGTTGCTTTGATAGATACTGTATTGTCTAGGTCAGTTCATGTTTCAGGGAATCAGTGATTAATAATGGCATTTGCTTTCCTTGCCTCTTGCCCCAGTTTAAATATTATTTTTTTTTACATATTATCCTATTTTACTGACTTAGTCTGCCTGTAAGCTGTAGAATATTGGCACTAGCAATGAACATTTGCTTCCATGAGATTGAGGTCAATGGTGTAGTATTCCAATAGCGTAGCGTTCATACTCATGCATGAAACATTCATTTTCATATCAAGTCAAAAAACATGTACAAAAATGGGGTTTAATGAAAGGACAAGTGCCGCGTTAAATGCATAATTTCCTTTATTCTTGTGACTCAATATATACAATTAAATATAAACATGTAGGCACACATGATGTCTATACAGGCATTTGATTAAAAGAGTGTTAAGTATGAAATTCAATAATTCTGGCTTTGAAATCGACTGAAAATAGGCTTGAATTCTTGTAGCATTGGTCTTGAAGCACTTTCCTAACCCACGTTACACTTTCCTAACCCACGTTACACTTTCCTAACCCACGTTACACTTTCCTAACCCACGTTACACTTTCCTAACCCACGTTACACTTTCCTAACCCACGTTACACTTTCCTAACCCACGTTACACTTTCCTAACCCACGGTACACTTTCCTAACCCACGTTACACTTTCCTAACCCACGTTACACTTTCCTAACCCACGTTACACTTTCCTAACCCACGTTACACTTTCCTAACCCACGTTACACTTTCCTAACCCACGTTACACTTTCCTAACCCACGTTACACTTTCCTAACCCACGGTACACTTTCCTAACCCACGTTACACTTTCCTAACCCACGGTACACTTTCCTAACCCACGTTACACTTTCCTAACCCACGTTACACTCTCCTTACCCACGTTACACTTCACTGATGATGTTTTACTGTACTCCGACGATCCACTTAATTTACTTAAGGAAGGTATTTGAACTGTCATCCTCTAGTTACTTTGGACGAGCCTATTTGCATAAACCTATCTAACTCGATTTAACAACATTATTGACTTGTCCAATATCTGACAGTTTCTCTACTCACTTGCTCTGTATACAAAGCTAGCCAGTGGCAGCAATACAAGCTAACTATGAACCCAGAACGCACTGCTTATAGTAACACCCCGCCGTACTGAAAATATCTACACACATGCCATTCCTTTCATTTCAATTGTCTGCCAAGGTTTTAACAATAAATATAATGTAAAATACATGGTTACATATTGAGTATGATTCTCCAAAATAAAATGGATGAAACAGATATCTGTTCAATGTGTACATACGTGACACAGGTCTACTGAAATGGATGAAGTCAGCTGGAAACATTTGCTTTCCGTGCGAGGGATATTTTAATATGTTTAACTCTCATTCTGTCTTTATCGTAACACACTGATAAATACCACAACTGCCAGTATATAGTGTTATATGTTTGCTCTGCCATTTTGTGACAGTACCTTATTTTGAAAAAGATAACACAAGTTGTCGACACAGACATGTTATGTTTACACTTCATGTTTTCCAGGACCAATGAAATTTTGATCAGTTGAAAAAGTGAATCTATGCTTATTTCCTATGTTAAATTGTCTTCCTCCAATTTATGGTAATATATCATTCCTATTATAAAAAGGTAATAAGAAAAACCTTACGCTATGTTGACACAAGACATACACATTTGCATATAATGCATGATGATGGTAATAAATATGGTGGTGACAAGGAAATAAATTGAATGGCAACCCAATACCTCCAAAGGAAGTGACATCACAAATCACACAGTTTATCTACGTAATATTGCTGTGAAGCTCCTATCTCCCTCTGCCATTGCCCCTGATAGAAGTCTATCGAAAACATCTCAAATGATAACTAACAATGTATATCAATTCGACTGCAACGCAATCTACAACAGTGATCTATGATCAAAACTAGTCTCAATACTAAGGAATAGTCTTTGCTAAACAATCTTAAAAGGTTTATAGTGCTTTTTTTTCTCCATTGTAGTTAATTGTAGTTCTCCTTGTCAAATGGACTATAACACTATAAATATTGGTAAAACATATATTTCTAAATGCACGTCACACCACCATCATTGGTACAGATCTGACCATAAATCCATGTATGTATAACTGCTCTTGGGGATATTGGGGATACATTGGCCATAACTTCGAACAGTATAAATAGAAAATATAACCTTCACAACAAAAAAAAATTACTAAACTATAAAAATATAAATAAAAAAACAATAGAGTAAAACATTTGTATTTTGTGTTTAAGTACCTAACAGACTAACAGTTTGACTCAACTGCCACGTCCGCTCCTAAGAGTACTGCTCCTGTATAGCAATAATCTTGGGAGCAAAATATGAGTTGGATTCCATTCTAAAACATACTTTTCCTGGTCACCATTTTACTCCTTGGCTTCTGTCAATGTTATTTGCAGACATAAAAATCTAGTGGTTTCTAAAATGTCAGCTATGGGATCCATGCATCTCTCGGACTGCCTCTGTTTAGCTCAGCTCTGTCTGTCTCTGGGGTTTTCGTAGAGGTTAGGGGTCTCTGGGGGCTAGGGGAAGGTTGCCAAGCACTGGTGCTGATTAGTGTTGAGACCTCGAACGGGTGCAATTCTACAGTAGGTTCAATTAAAGAATCCTCTTGGTTGCAAACTTGGAATAAGTATGATTTCATTCAAAGCGTCTCTTTGTGTATGTGGCTGAAAAGGAGAAATCTTCTTCACGGGGCCTCTTCCGCTCTGTTTGATTGGCTGTTGGATGTGACAATGAGTCAGGCTGAATAAATCTTAGTGTAGTAGGCATACCCTTGTTCCACTCTTTCCGTTGGATGTAAACTTCCAGGTATTTTAGCTCGTCTGCAGGAGTTTGTCTTACGATGCACGGTCTGCCCCATGGCAAGAGTCCGAACCCCCTCCAAACCTTGTTTCTCCCTCGCTCCTTGCCCTTCGTCCCTTTGAGATTTTTCGGGCCTCCTGCACTTCCACCTCCTTCTCCTTAAGTCCACGTCACATGACCACACACTTGCCCTTGAGCTTCTCGGCGCGTTTCTGCTGCTTCGATTTGCCGTCGATCTGGAGGCTGACAGTCCTGCGTTTCTCCAGGTTGAGCAGCTCCTGGAAGAGCTCCTTGACGTTGTGGTTGGTCTTGGCCGACGTCTCCATGAAGGCGCACTTCCACTTCTTGGACGTGGCGTCGCCATCCGTGGTCTCCACCTCGCGCGCCGACGTCTCGTCGCACTTGTTGCCCACCAGCATGATGGGACACGTCTCCACTTCGCCCTTGATTTGACACACCTGCTCATAGATGGGCTTGAGCTCCTCCAGAGACTGACGGCTGGTGACAGAGTAGACCAGGATGAAGGCGTGGCCCTTGGAGATGGACAGACGCTGCATGGCGGGGAACTGGTGGCTGCCTGTGGTGTCTGTGATCTGGAGTGTGCAGATGCTCTTGTCGCAGCTAATCACCTGCCTGTATGTGTCCTCCACGGTGGGGATGTAGCTGTCGCGGAAGGTCCCCTTGACGAAGCGGAGAACCAAGGAGCTCTTCCCCACACCTCCGGCGCCGAACACCACCACGCGATAGTCGTTGCTCTGCTCCGGCATGATGACTGTTTATCTGGGGATCTGTATGGGAGCAGGCAGGGAGACAACAATTGGCAACCTCTTGTTTAAAAAAACAATACTCTCTTGATTGATTAAAAAATATTTGCATTTCTTACAGTGCTTGGTATTAGTTGTACACCATTAATTCCTCCTTTTAGAATTGAAAAAGTGATTTAGTACGATGCGCCTGAATGGGCATTATTTTAACAATGCACCAGAGATAGACTGGCACTCCATCAAAAGCAGCAAAATAGGGCCAGTTTGTTGCAGTATTTTTTTGTTTCGTTTTTTTTTACATCATGATAGGGTCTCTTGGACATTTTTGTAAATCTTACTCCAAGTCCTCAAACCCTCTTAGAAAAATGGCACTATCTAGAACTTAAAAGGGTTCTTTGGCTGTCCCCATAGGAGAACCCTTTGGAAAAAAAACTTTGGTTCCAAGTAGAACCCTTTTGGGTTCCATGTAACCCTGTCCAAGGAGAGGTCTACACGGAACCCAAAAGGGTTTCACTTGGAAGCAAAAAGGGTTCTCCAATTTTTTTCTAAGAGAGTACAGACTACTGCACCGATTCAATTCAGGAAGGATAATGAAGATGGTCCTGTGAGAAAATATGTAGACAGGCATGTGCCGACCCGCAGGTGTTCGATTTTTGAGCCCATCAATTCCACCCATACCCGTAACGGTTTTAGATTCCAGGCAAAAATTACCCAAGTGTTAAATGCTAACTCAGCATTCCCATTGGATCAAAGAGAGGGAAGTCAATGACTATGCAAGACCACCACAGGAAGGAAAAACTGAAAACATTACTGTCATTATAGTCTCAAAAGCCTTTGGCTTTAATTTATGTCACTACATAAACGTGTTTGTAGCGTCAATGAGAGTAATATCTGCTAATGTCGTTCTTTATAGCCTACAAAATTATAAGGTCAGGAATAGTCCATGTCAGTGACTGGTTGACATAGCATCTACATCTTGAATCATACCCGTGCTTAAGGTGAGTGTTATGGTGTTCCTTTTAATATCTGAATAAATAACTAGATACTACTTTTGAGCGGACTATTTTAATCTGCATGGCTTTTAACGAGAACTGCTTGGTTCAGAGTAGACGTCTATAAATTCCATCCTTTTCGCGTTCAATTGAGAAGGCAAGGAGCCGCTGACGTGCCAAAGATGCAGGCTGGATGCAGGCAATTAGATGCGGTCAAAAACTACCGCATAGTGGGAACAATGGGCTATACACCGCCCACCATCCGTATCCCCTCTTTTGTACCAATGTTATTTTATCGAAAATAATTAGATTAAGACAGGAAAAACAATAGATAGCCTACAGACACGCGGATGTCAATGCGTGCGTGCATAAAGATCACATACTAATTTGGCACAGAATACTCACATATCAACACAAACGATGAAAAGATGAAACTTTAGACTGTTGATCTCATGTTGTATCGAACGGATTGAAATATCAGATAGTGCATGTCGTTCCGTCCGCATTGAGGTCTGCCTCTAAAAATCCATCTGTGTGGACTCGGCTATTTAATGCGCAGCTTGCAGGAGAGGAGATTTGAGTCTCTGTAGATTTTGCTCTTCGTGACGTAGGGTGGAACATCGTTGCTTTGCTGCTCCGCCTGCTGCAACAGCCAAAACCCTCCAAGAAACCCCGCAGCGTGGGCAGCCTTGTGAATCATGGATCCACAACATCAACATCTATTCCATACAGACACGTGTTTTTTAAACACATTTATTACTGAACAGTTGATCATCCACAAATTGGCTGCTCAGCCTAGGTTAGTCTATAGGTGCCTGGACAGTAGGACATTATTACAGTATATTGTAAAATGTATTATTAAAATTATAAACCGAGTCATTGAATCTTCTGATTAAATATAGCAAACTAGGCTGTTGCATAATTAACATATAACTTGAATCCACTCAATTATACATTACTGTTCTTAGTTTCTCGTATTGAAAACAGGTAGTACACAACATTATATGCCGACTGCTTGTATTGCTACAGGCACATAATAGGCTACTTAATAGTAAAAAAAAAAAAGAAGGTTTTGCAGCCTTGCTCTGTATCAGTGTACATTGTCTACAGGGCAAGGCAAAAGCAACATAAGCAGTCACTTAGGGCACCCTGCCACTAGCGGGCCCTCAATCATTTTTGGGGAAGTCGGCATCTCAACTTACTATTGAAATTTGGTTTTGTGCAATTTTTCTCTTCTAATGTCAGTTAGACTGGTTAGACTAACTACCAATCAAAAAAAATTGACATGGCTAATTGTCAGCTATCTAAACTTGTAGTAATCATAGCCGAATACCGATCGGGCACGCACGACACGTGCCCAGGGTCCCTGACCTAGTCATTCTCACTCAGCTATCACATTAACATGGCAAAAGTCATGGCAAAATGTGTTGAATTGTAGGAATTTTGTTATAAAGGCCCCCCACCAGAAGGCAAAGTAGCGGAATTTCTCGTTAAGGTTCCACCTCCGAAGAATGACGTAGGCTGCTAATACATATTCACGAAATGTGGTTGGGAAGGTTGTGGGGATTTCCACGTGGAGTGGAGAAATAACAACTAGTAGGGCACGAACAGCTGTCAGTGTAGCTAGCTACGTAGCATGCTAAACCCTCCCCAGCTAGCTTATGTTATATGTTGTTGCTAGACAATATTCAAAAGATTAGCCTACTGATTAGGCTACTGAATTGCTGGTTCTGGAGCTATATTTGTCAGAAGTATTTATGGAAAACTTTGCCACAGATGGATAGGGGAAACCAGTATATTTGACTTTGACATCTATTGTTATCTCCCAAATTTTTGTCATGTTCCATGGGGCTCCTTAGTGGCGCAAGGGGCATCACTACAGTCCTTGGTTCAAATCCAGGCTATATCACATCCGGCCGTGATTGGGAGTCCCATAGGGCGGCGCACAATTGGCCCAGTGTCATCCGGGATAGGCTGTCAATGTAAATAAGAATTTGTTCTTAACTGACTTGCCTAGTTAAATAAAGGTTAAACAATACATGAACTTTGAATGTTTTATTTATTTCCGCTGTCAAGAGAGGCGCCACTAAAATCTTTTGCCACGAGATGGGGGGCCCCCCAAACCAAATCTTGCTTAGGGCACCCAAAAGGCTAGGGCCGGCCCTGATTGTTTACACTGTAGTGCTGGAGAGTGGTTGCCAGGTGCTTGCATATATAATGAGAGGAAGTGAAATAACAGGGGGACTGACATAGGCTTGCATCCCAAATGGCACCCTATTCCCTATTTAGTGCACTACTTTTGACCAGAGCCCTATGGGAATAGGGTGCCATTTGGGACATTGCCATAAAAATGCCAACATTGAAAAACTGTTTTGACTCGTGTACACTCTTAGAAAAAAAGGGTTCCAAAAGGTTATTCAGCTGTCCCCATTGGAGAACCATTCTTGGTTCCAGATAAACCCTTATTGGTTCTAGGTAGAACTCTTTTAGGTTCTATGTAGATCACACTGTGTAAAATGTTCTACATGAAACTCAAAAGGGTTCTACCTGGAACCGAAAAGGATTCTTCAAAGGGTTCTCCAAAGGGTTCTCCTATGGGCACAGCTGAAGAACCCCTTTAGGTTCTAGACAGCGTCTTTTTTTCTAACAGTGCACTTTTGTTGACACCTTGACTCATGTTTTATTCAGTACTTCACAACTTCTACATTTTCTGATCAGGGGATGTACGCTTGTTGTGTTGTCAGGGGGTGATGGGAGTATGCATCACCATGGTTTATATATTTATACGGCTATTTATTTTGGGCTGAAAATACATGCAGTACAGTTTCAATTCCCTTTTTGTAGATTGATACACCCTATGAGATTCCTTTTGTATCTGCAATTTCAAGGAATATTTTGACACTAAAAACAGAATTTAGACAAGGTTTTTCTAAGTACTCTTTCTCTCCAGAATAGGAAAATATGTGAGTAGAATATGAAGTGGCATTATGAATGCACCTATACTGTAATATATGAAAAGTGCTTAGCATATCAAGTTGTCGTTATGCATTGTTACAATAGGAGTTCAGTTGTTTGAATCCATAGTAAAATGACAAAGCAGAGTAAATAAAACCAAGTGAAACGCACATCTTTATCCATATCCACCTTTGTCAGCTTTAGCTCATCCAATCAAAACCCCAAAAACCTGTAAGCCCTTGAAACCTATTTTAGTTATTGTATAATGCATGGAAGGTTTGTTCAAGATTAGAAACGATATTGTTAACACTGATAAAGGCACACAGTGCAACATAATGTCATATCCCACAGTTCTATTGATTGTTTTACACAGACAAACCAAACCACACACTGTAGGTGCGCCAATTCTCAGGGCATGTTCATTAAGCACCAAACAGAAGAAAACAGAAGAAAACAGAGAGGGACTACCAGACCTTTAGAAAATAAGAAACTCAACTTTTTTTCTTCTGTTGCACATTTCGTTTTTTTTGTTTTTTTTTTGGGGGGGGGGGGGGGGGGGGGTTGGCGTATTCCGTTGTGTACCCTAATGAATACAAACCACCTCTCATCTGGAACAATGAACCGTCTTCTGCTGCTTTGCTGGCATTGGAGCCTGTATTGGGTTGTGTTAGTCTGTCCCGTTGGTTATAGGAGTTAAAGGAGGAAGAAATAAACATAGTGTTGAGATGGGGCTTAGGTAGAAGTTGCTCTTAATGTTACATAACAAATGCTTTGCTTCTGGGAGGTACTCCTGAGTCAAAAAGGGTCCCCTAATACCCTTTACATACATTTAATCCAGCATTTGACAGAGAGGGGCACACCTCCCCACGCCAATGAGCAAAAGCTTATTGCGAAGGTTTGTTAGCCTAAAATAATGGATTGTGTGGTTCAATGAGGTAATATATGGAGTAAGATGATATCAGGTTGTATATAAACCATACAGTTCAAATTTAAGCCAAATCTGAGGTAAAACAATTAGCAATTAAACTTCCATAGTGTACCTTTAACTACTGATACGTGGTCAGATTGTTTTCGTTCTCCTGCTGGTACAGATTAGGTTTGAAAGTACAGTAATCTGATCCTAGCTCTAAGTGCATTTTATACCTAGTTTCAGATACATTAGCAATGAGAGGAAGAAATGTGCTTTGTGCACGTGTTTGAGTGACATCACTTCTGGAATTTGGAACATAAAAAAACTTGGTCAGTGCTCTCCTAAAATAGCTTTCAATAGCTTGCAGATGTGATAGTGTATGAGATGACACTGCCAATGCGATCTTACCCTGAAACAAAGAATCCCACTCTATGCCTTGAAAATGTTTTGACAACGTTCTGTGGTAAATCTTACCATGCTAGGCTGAAATGTCAAAAGGTTGTGTAATATTTCAACATGTTCCTGTGCTCTTGTTTTTAGGTCTTTCCGTTTAAGTTCACCTCTCTCCCACATTTCACCACATAAAAGTAATGCACTTTGAAATGAAGCTGAAATGTTTGTATTTTCTTACAGGTAAATCATGTTCAACATGTTACTGATAGTGCTGGACAAATGAAGGCCAACAACCAGGTATAGGACAAAATGGAGTCTGATATCCAAGTGCTCGCTGAATTGTCTTGAGAACCGATATATTACAGTATGAAAAATAATGCATGTGACTCAGCTTTCCGATTCAGACCACAAACAGATGCTCTTGTCTCCAAAATCGCTGGTCTGCAAACACTAAACTGTGACACGTCACACCCTAACCAATCCTAAGATTAGATCAATGTACAGTAAGTATGTTATTGTATCGCCCCCACAGTATATTCATTGGTTGAAGCGCAATGTTAAATTCAAATCTCCCTATAATCATATCTAAGCAAATATGACACCAATGTCTATTAAAATGTGCAAATCAACTTGAAGGTACACAACACACTCCCCGCCTCTCATCATGAGCCATCTGGCCGTTACCGAGAACCACATAGTGGATTTTTTACAGGGTCCTTGGCATTAGGAAAAAAATAATGTTTCTTGCCCCTACCTATCTCAATATCTAGACGTCGGATTAGAACGAGACTAAATCAAATTAAATCACAAATACAACAGGAGTAGACCTTACAGTGAAATGCTACTTACAAGCCCTTAACCGACAACGCAGTTTTACATCGTCCATAAAGTGGCAATTAGACTTGCCACCTTTCGGACTGAATACGTTTTTTTTATTGAACAGTTTTGATTAAATGTATAATTCATTGCCCTCACATGCTAATTTCTGGCCATTAAGAACGAACAATGTGCTATCTTTTGGTAGCAGTTTTGACTATGCTAACATAGTTGTGCAGCTAGCTAACCGCAGTCAAATCAAATCAAATTGTATTGGTCACATACACTTGGTTAGCAGATGTTAATGCGAGTGTAGCGAAATGCTTGTGCTTCTACTTCCGACAGTGCAGTAATATCTAACAAGTAATCTAACAAATTCACAACGACTACCTAATACACACAAATGTAAAGGGATGAATAAGAATATATACATATAAATATATGGATGAGCGATGGCCGAACGGCATAGGCAAGATGCAGTAGATGGTATAGAGCAGTATATACATATGAGATGAGTAATGTAGGATATGTTATGGCGTTATATAAAGTGAATAGTGATACCTTATTTATTAAATCAATTTATTAAATGTATTAAAGTGGCCAGAGATTTGAGTCTGTATGTTGGCAGCAGCCACTCTGTTAGTGATGGCTGTTTAACAGTCTGATGGCCTTGAGATAGAAGCTGTTTTTCAGTCTCTCGGTCCCAGCTTTGATGCACCTGTACTGACCTTGCCTTCTGGATGATAACGGGGTGAACAGGCAGCTCAGGTGGTTGTTGTCCTTGATTATCTTTTTGGCCTTCCTGTGACATTGGGTGCTGTAGGTGTCCTGGAGGGCAGGTAGTTTTCCCCCGGTGATGAGTTGTGCAGACCTCACTACCCTCTGGAGAGCCTTGCGGTTATAGGTGGAGCAGTTGCCGTACCAGGCGGTGATACAGCCCGACAGGATGCTCTTGATTGTGCATCTGTAAAAGTTTGCAAGTGTTTTAGGTGACAAGACAAATTTCTTTAGCCTCCTGGGGTTGCGCCTTCTTCACCACGCTGTCTGTGTGGGAGGACCATTGCAATTTGTCCGTGATGTGTACGCCGAGGAACTTAAAACTTTCCACCTTCTCAACTACTGTCCCATCGATGTGGATAGAGGGATGTTCCCTCTGCTGTTTCCTGAAGTCCACGATCCTCTCCTTTGTTTTGTTGACATTGAGTGAGAGGTTATTTTCCTGACACCACACTCCGAGGGCCCTCACCTCCTCCCTGTAGGCTGTCTCGTCTTTGTTGGTAATCAAGCCTACCACTGTAGTGTCATCTGCAAACTTGATGATTGAGTTGGAGGCGTGCATGGCCACGCAGTCATGGGTGAACAGGGAGTACAGGAGAGAGCTGAGAACGCACCCTTGTGGGGACCCAGTGTTGAAGATCAGCGGGGTGGAAATGTTGTTTCCTACCCTAACCACCTGGGGGCGGCCCGTCAGAAAGTCCAAGACCCAGTTGCACAGGGCAGGGTCTCAAGCTTAATGACGAGTTTGGAGGGTACTATGATGTTAAATGCTGAGCTGTAGTCAATGAACAGCATTCCTCTTGTCCAGATGGGATAGGGCAGTGTGCAGTGTGATGGCGATTGCATCGTTTGTGGACCTATTGGGGCGGAAAGCAAATTGGAGTGGGTCTAGGTTATCAGGTAGGGTGGAGGTGATATGATCCTTGACTAGTCTCTCAAAGCACTTCATGATGACAGAAGTGAGTGCTACTGGGTGATAGTCATTTAGTTCAGTTGCCTTATCTTTCTTGGGAACAGGAACAATGGTGGCCATCTTGAAGCATGTGGGCACATCAGACTGGGATAGGGCTTGATTGAATATGTTCGTAAACACACCAGCCAGCTGGTCTGTGCATGCTCTGAGGAAGCGGCTAGGGATGCCGTCTGGGCCGGCAGCCTTGCAAGGGTTAACACATTTAAATGTTTTAGGAGAGCCCACAGGCTTTGGTAGCGGGCCTGTGTCAGTGGCACTGTATTGTCCTCAAAGTGATCAAAGAAGTTGTTTAATCTGTCTGGGAGAAAGACATCGATGTCCGTAACGGGGATGGTTTTCTTTTTTTTTCCGTGGTTGACTGTAGACCCTGCCACATACGTCTCGTGTTTGAGCCGTTGAATTGCGACTCTACTTTGTCTCGATACTGACGCTTTGCTTGTTTGATTGTCTTGCGGAGGGAATAGCTGCACTGTTTGCATTCAGTCATGTTTCTAGTCATCTTGCCATGATTAAAAGCGATGGTTCGCGCTTTCAGTTTTGCGCGAATGCTGCCATCAATCCACAGTTTCTGGTTAGGGAAGGTTTTAGTAGTCACAGTGGGTACATCACCGATGCACTTGCTAATAAACTCGCTCACAGAGTCAGCGTATACGTCAATGTTATTGTCTGAGGCTACCCGGAACATATCCCAGTCCACGTGATCGAAGCAATCTTGAAGCGTGGAATACGATTGGTCAGACAAGCGGTCAGACAAGCGCTGGATAGACCTGAGCACAGGCGTTTCCTGTTTAAGTTTCTGTCTATAGGCTGGGAGCAACAAAATGGAGTCATGGTCAGATTTTCCGAAGGGAGGGCGGGGGAGGGCTTTGTATGCATCGCAGAAGTTAGAGTAGCAATGGTCCAGAATGCTACCAGCTTGTGTCGTGCATTCGATATGCTGATAGAATTTAGGAAGCCCTTGTTCTCAGATTAGCTTTGTTAAAATCCCCAGCTACAATAGATACAGCCTCAGGATATATGGTTTCCAGTTTACATAGAGTCCAGTGAAGTTCTTTCAGGGCCGTTGAGGTATCTGCTTGGGGGGATATACATGGCTGTGACTATAATCAAAAATAATTATCTTGGTATATAATGTGGTCAGGATTTTGATTGTAAGGAATTGTAGGTCAGGGAACAAAAGGACTTGAGTTCCTGTATGTTGTTATGATTACACCATGAGTCAGATGAGAGGCAAGCTACAAGCAAAGGAAACTATAGCTATATTTTGTAAACTGTTGGCCTTGACACTTGCGTGTAATCAGAGCACAAACAAATAGTCACAAATAAGATAGAGAACGTTCGTTGCTACTATTTCCCGTTAGCTAAAAGCCAACAAGGCTGTAACATTAGCTGTATGGACAGATCGCTATGCAACGTCACAATTCAATGTTGACAATATCTCCCACATTCTTCCACAAAGCACAGCTAGCAAGCTAAGTAAAGTTCATAGTCAACACCAAACTTTAGTAAACTGCCACTCTGCTAATGTATAATACATGCAATGGGCATTGCTCATCTAACGTTAACATTAGCTATCATTACTCCGTACCAGGGGCGCAACTTTCACTTGGGACGGGGGAGGACATGTCCCCCCCACATTCTGAAATAGCATTTTTGTACCCCCCCAGTTTTATCATTTGAATGTGAAACAAAACGAAGTAACAGTGTGTTTTAGGACCATGCCGACGCCTCCGAGCGGTAAGGTATGCTGTTTGGAGTGTTTATCTGACTGGATTAAAAACAAATATATCATGTCCCCCCCACATCTAAAATCAAAGTTGTGTCCCTGAGCCATACACTAGTCAACCTGGTTTGCTTAGCAATGTAGCAAGGTAATGTTACAGCCCTTATCTTATGCATTGATTCGGTACGCTCCCTCCTCTGTCAATGCAATTTTCTTATTGTCATTATAATCTCAATGTGCGTTGACTGATCAACACAGGGTCAAGTTACTTTTTAATGAATTTCCCGAAAACCTAAAGTCAACATCCAAGTAAAAAGTAGCACACCACCACGTCATTGCATGCTTGCGTCACCTTTGTGCGGTCAAAAGAAAATGCAATGCTTGCTAACTTTTCAGTCACATTGTTTTAGACAATTTTTTTTTACCAAGAGAAATTAACATTCAATCAGTACTGAGTGAATGAACAACAACAAAAGTTTCCTGAAATCACCAGACTGTCTATTTAAATAGAGTGTGAAGATAATGCATTCATGACAGGGTTTCTAGCGTAAGCGTTAATGTCACCGCCATGGAATCGGGAGGTCCTTGGTTCACTTCTAAGAGAATCTACTGCGTGAAGTCCTCCTAGATAGCTAGCTAGCACACAGTATCCTTTGCTCCCACCTACCGAACACCTGCTCTCACGTTTTTTTTTTAACAGAACTCAAATCAAATCAAATGTTATTTGTCACATGTGCCCAATACAACAGGTGTAGTAGACCTTACAGTGAAATGCTTACTTAGCCCTTAACCAACAATGCAGTTCAAGATATAGAGTTGATAAAATATTTACTTATTAAACTAAAGTAAAAAAAATGATGAATCAATCAAAAAGTAACACAATAAATGTACATAACAATAACGAGACTCTATACAGGGTGTATTGTCACTGAGTCAATGTACAAGGGGTTCCAGCTAAAGAGTCAATATACAGGGGTTACCGGTACAGAGTCAATATACAGGGGTACAGGTACCGAGTTAATGTGGAGGCTATATACAGAGGGTACCGATACAGAGTCAATATACAGGGGGTTCCAGTACAGAGTCAATATACAGGGGGTACCGGTACAGAGTCAATGTGGAGGCTATATACAGGGGGTACCGGTACAGAGTCAATGTGGAGGCTATATACAGGGGGTACCGGTACAGAGTCAATGTGGAGGCTATATACAGGGGGTACCAGTACTGAGTCAATGTGGAGGTTTTACACAGGGGGTACATGTACATAGTCAATGCAATGTGGAGGATAAATACAGGGGGTACATATACCGAGTCAAGCTGCGATAGTGGAGGTAATTTGTAAAGTAACTATGTATAGATAATAAACAGCGAGTAGCAGCATTGTAAAAACAAAGGGGAGGGGGGGGGGGGTCAATGTACACAACCGTCTTGGTGTGTTCGGATCAGGATAGTTTGTTGGTGATGTGGACACCAAGGAACTTGATACTCTTGACCCGCTGCACTTCAGTCCCGACGATGTTAATGGGGGCCCTTATAGTCCACGATCAGCTCCTTTGTCTTGCTCACGTTGAGAGAGAGGTTGTTGTCCTGGCACCACACTGCCATGTGTCTGATCTCCTCCCTATAAGATGTCTTGTCGTTGTCGGTCATCAGGCCTACCACTGTTGTGTCGTCAGCAAACTTAATGATGGTGTTGGAGTCGTGCTTGGCCACACAGTCATGGGTGAACAGAGAGTACAGGAGGGGACTAAGCACGCACCCCTGAGGAGTCCCAGTGTTGAGGAACAGAGTGGCAGATATGTTGTTGTCTACCCTTACCACCAGGGGGCAGCCCGTTTGGAAGTCCAGGATCCAGTTGCAGAGGGAGGTGTTTAGTCGTGGGCACTAGGTGTTGAACGCTGAGCTGTAGTCAATGAACATCATTCTCAAATAGGTGTTCCTTTTGTCCAGGTTGGAAAGGGCAGTGTGGAGCGCAATTGAGATTACGTCATCTGTGGATCTGTTGGGGCGGTATGCGAATTGGAGTGGGTCTAGGGTTTCTGGCATGAGGGTGTTAATGTGAGCCATTTACAGCTTTTCAAAGCACTTCATGGCTACTGACGTGAGTGCTACGGGGCGGTAATCATTTAGACAGGTTACCTTCACTTTCTTGGGTGCAGGGTCAATGGTGGTCTGTTTGAAGCATGTCGCTATTACAGACTCGGCCAGGGAGAGGTTGAAAATAATCAGTGAAGATACTTGCCAGTTGGTCCGCGCATGCTCTGAGTACATGTCCTGATAATCTGTCTGGCCCAGCGGCTTTGTGAATCTTGACCTGTTTAAGGAACAGCTGGTGCTCTCATTCATGCTTCAGTGTTGTTTGCCTCGAAGCGGGCATAAAAGGCATTTAGCTCATCTGGAACGCTTGCGTCACTGGGTAGCACGAGGCTGGGTATCCCTTTGTAGTCCATAATAGTTTTCAAGCACTGCCACATCCGACGAGCGCCAGAGCCGGTGTAGTAGCATTCAATCTTAGTCCTGTACTGACACTTTGCCTGTTGTATGGTTTGTCTGAGGACATAGCGGCAGCTCTAGCCTTTAGCTTGGTGCGGATGTTGCCTGTAATCCATGGCTTCTGGTTGGGAAATGTACGTATGGCCACTGTGGAGACAACGTTGTCGATGCACTTATTGATGAAGCCGGTGACTGAGGTGGTATACTCCTCTATGCCATTGGATGAATCCCGGAACATATTCCAGTCTGTGCTAGCAAACAGTCCTGTAGTGTAGCATCCACTTTTGTATTGAGCGAGTCACTGGTACTTCCTGATTTAGTTTTTGCTTGAAAGCAGGATTCAGGAGAATAGAATTATGGTCAGATTTGCCAAATGGAGGGTAAGGGAGAGCTTTGTATGCTTCTCTCCGTGTGGAGTAAAGGTGGTCTAGTGTTTTTTTTCTCCTCTGGTTGCACATGTGACATTCTGGTAGAAATGAAGTAAAATAGATTTCATTTTGCCTGCATTAATGTCCCTGGCAACTAGGAGCGCCACTTCTGGATGAGCATTTTTCTTGTTTGCTTTTGGCCTTATGAGTGTGAGCTCGTTGAGTGTGGTCTTAGTAACCGCATCGGTTTGTGATGGTAAATAGACAGCTACAAATAATATAGATGAGAACTCTATTGGCAGATAGTGTGGTCAAAAGCTTATGAGGAAATCTACCTCAGGCGAGCAATACCTTGAGACTTGTTTAATATTAGACATCACACACCAGCAGTTATTGACAAATAGACACACACCCCCGCTCTCGTCTTACCAGACGAAGTTGCTCTGTCGTTGTTCAGCCAAGTCTCTGTGAAACATAAGATATTATAGTTTTTAATGTCAAAGAAAAAATCTTTGTCCAGTTCAAGGTGAGTAATCGCTGTTCTGATGTCCAGAAGTTATTTCCGGTCATAAGAGACTGTAGCAGCAACCTTATGTACAAAATGAGTTACAAACAACAGCACCTTTGGTTAGGAGCCCATAAAACAGCAGCCATCCCCTCCTGCTGCATTATCCAAACATCTGTGGGAAAGCAGTGTCTGACAGGCGGTGGCGAAGGACACTGTCTACTGGTGTCCTGGCTATCGTTAGCTAGCTAGCTACCTATCCCGCTGTGTACAGGTGTCCTATTTAGCTAGCTAACTTGCTTGCGAGCACTCATTCTAACTTGCTTGCGGGCACTACATACACCTTAGCCAAATACATTTCAACTCAGTTTTTCCCAATTCCTGACATTTAATCCAAGTAAAAATCCACTGTTTTAGGTCAGTTAGGATCACAACTTTATTTTAAGAATGTGAAATGTCAGAATAATAATAGAGATAATTATTTATTTCAGCTTTTATTTCTTTCATCACAATCCCTAGTGGGTCAGAAGTTTACATACACTCAATTAGTATTTGGTAGCATTGCCTTTAAATTGTTGAACTTGGGTATTTCGGGTAGCCTTCCACAAGCCTCCCACAATAAGTTGGGTGAATTTTGACCCATTCCTCCTTACAGAGCTGGTTTAACTGAGTCAGGTTTGTAGGCCTCCTTGCTCGCACACACTTTTTCAGTTCTTCCCACAAATGTTCTATAGGATTGAGGTCAGGGCTTTGTAATGGCCACTCCAATACCTTGACTTTGGAAGTATGCTTGGGGTCATTGTCCTTTTGGAAGACCCATTTGCAACCAAGCTTTAACTGATGTCTTGAGATGTTGCTTCAATATATCCACATAATTTTCCGCCATCTATTTTGTGAAGTGCACCAGTCCCTCCTGCTGCAAAGCACCCCCACAACAGGAGGATGCCACCCCCGTGCTTCACGTATTGGATGGTGTTCTTCGGCTTGCAAGCCTCCCCCTATTTCCTCCAAACATAACGATGGTCATTATGGCAAAACAGTTATATTTTTGTTTCATCAGACCAGAAGAGATTTCTCCAAAAAGTACGATATTTTTCCCCATGTGCAGTTGCAAACCGTAGTCTGGCTTTTTTATGGCGGTTTTGGAGCAATGGCTTCTTCCTTGCTGAGCGGCCTTTCAGGTTATGTCGATATGGGACTCGTTTTACTGTGGATATAGATACTTTTGTAGCTGCTTCCTCCAGCATCTTCACAGGGTCCTATGCTGTTGTTCTGGGATTGATTTTCTACTTTTCTCACCAAAGTACGCTCCTCTATAGGTGACAGAACGTGTCTCCTTTCTGAGCGGTATGACGGCTGTGTGGTCCTATTGTTTGTGCAGATGAACGTGGTACCTTCAAGGCGTTTGGAAATTGCTCCCAAGGATGAACCAGACTTGTGTAGGTCTACAATTTTTTTTCTGATGTCTTGGCTGATTTCTTTTGATTTTCCCATGATGTCAAGCAAAGAGGCACTGAGTTTGAAGGTAGGCCTTGAAATACATCCACAGGTACACCTCCAATTGACTCACATTATGTTAATTAGCACATCAAAAGCTTCTAAAGCGATGACATCATTTTCTGGAATTTAAAGGCACAGTCAACTTAGTGTATGTAAACTTCTGAACCACTGGAATTGTGAATGATAAGTGAAATAATCTGTCTGTAAACAATTGTTGGAAAAAAAAAACTATAGTAAAATAAATAAAACTATAGTTTGTTACCTAGAAATTTGTGGAGAGGTTGAAAAACGAGTTTTAATGACACCAACCTAAGTGTATGTAAACTTCCCGACTTCAACTGTAGCTCCCGGGGTGGTCGGTAGCCTCTTCTGTGGTGTTTAGTGGAGTGCTCCCACCTGTTTACCTTAGTCCTAGCTTAACAATGGACCAATAAAAGTGTAAAGAGGGGTTCCTGCAGATGCAGGAATGCCCACATGCAGGGACGCCCCAAATTGCATGCCTTATTGCACCCTTCTCAGTCTTGCTACTACGGAGGACAGAACTGTGGTGACTCTCAACTCTTAAGGAGTACGTCATTGCATCTGTCAGATATACTCCATCCCTACGGTAAATTCCAGGGACACACCGCTTGTGTATTTTCCAGGAGATTGCTCGATTGTCTTGTTAAAAGAGATCATATAATTTTTTTTACAGTTTACTACATGTTGGCTTAAATGGCTTTTGTTGTTTCGCTTCCCTCTGGAAAATCAGCTGTTAATATTAAAATAAATACTAATAACTACATTATTTCTGTTGCCATTTGTCGTTAACCAGGTCACAGTCTGACAGGTACAGGACGGCAGAGAGGCTCAGGGTCAGGGCAGAAAGGCTCAGGGTTGTGATCAGTCCACACTATGAATGGAAGTTCCGCCCCTCTAACCAGTACCTCCACTCATCCAACGCCATCTTCACCGTTCTTGTAGTTCCTCTCAGCGGGGTTAAGACGATGGGAAAGGAAAGTGCAGGGATGCAGCTTTTGGTCCTGGGCAAAACGCTGGGACAGGACGGCCCCCACTCCGACGTCCGAGGCGTCAACCTCCACCACGAACTGACGGGACGGGTCCGGATGGATTAAGATGGGAGATGTAGTGAACCAATGCTTGAGGTCCAAGAACGCCCAGTCAATGAGCAGGAACTGCATAGACTCACTGTGATTACCTGACACTCTCAGGTTAATGGGAAACGTATTGTGTCAATAGAGCGCCCATCCAGCGCTCTGACATTCATGGGAATGGAGAGGCTTTGTGTGGGGATTCCCAGCTCCGGCACCAGGGTAGCGTCCATAAAGCTCTCGTCGGCCCCATAGTTAATGATCACCCAGAGAGATTTGGACTGGTCACCCCATAACAGGATGGCATGGAGAGGAATACGAGTTTTGGAAGATGGGAAACGCCCCATATGGCTCACCAGCGTACTAGTACCTACTTGATGAGCCAGGTCTTTTAATGGACAGGTAGATATGTAATGTCCTGATGTTCCACAAGACAGACAACTCTTGGTGCTCAGTCTGTGTAAGCGTTCAACAGGAGACAATCTGGCCCTGCCCAGTTGCATGGGCTCCGGAGGAAGCAAGTAGACAGCCCTCCGAGGGGACTCGGGTGACAAGTCTTCTCCCGGAGACTTCCGGGATTCCTCGGAGGCGAGGTGGGCGACGTGGACGAGCGAGTGGAACCGGATCAGACCTGCAATGAAAGCGCGGTCATGGCATTCCGCCAAGGTTTGGAGTCTTTCCACACGATCTTGAAGTACTTCCTCGTGTCTATCAATGGCGACTCCTTGGACGGAGAAGCTGGTCTGAGTCTGCTGGGTCAGTCATGGCCAATTCATACTATCACAACTCAGTATATGACCCAGATGCAGACACAGGATCGAGATGGTTCTGTTCTCAGATAATTTATTATAGGCAAAGGGCAGGTCGAGGACAGGCAGAAGTTCACAAACCAGGTCAGAATCAGGCAGGTACAGAACGGCAGGCAGGTTCAGAGTCAGGGCAGGCAGAAAGGTCAGAATCGGAAAGGCTAGAAACAAAAACTAGAGAGCATGGGGAAAACAGGCAACACGCTGGGATGACCTGACAGAACAAGACGAACTGGTAACAGACCAACAGAAAACGCAGGTTTAAGTACACAGGGATAATGGAGGAAAATGGGAGACGCCTGGTGGGTGTTGGAGACAAGCACAAGACAGGTGAAACAGATCAGGGTGTGACATGTTTACGATTCAAGCCCTCTCAAGCAGCCTAATACATACTCTTCAGTAGAATAATGGACTTGTGTCCGACAGTGTCCGGCTATTAACGTAATGTATACACAGTATATACACTACCAGTCAAACGTTTGGACCCACCTACTCATTCAAAGGTTTTTATTTATTTTGACTATTTTCTACATTGTAGAATAATAGTGAAGACATAAAAACTATGAAATAACCCATATGAAATCATGTAGTAACAAAAAAGTATAGTAGTAACAACTGATGCCAGTGCGTCTGTAATGTGTCCTGTGTGTAGCTGGTGAGAGAGTCAGGCGCAGGACAGCAGATACGTGTAAAAACGTGCTCTACTCAAAAAAGGCAAATATACAAAGAAACATCTTAGACGAACAGACGAACCGAAATATATAATAAACAATCACTCACAAAAACCATGTGGGGAAACAGAGGGTTAAATAATGAACAAGTGTTTGTGGGATTGACAACAGGTGTGTGAAACAAAGACAAAACAAATGGAAAATGAAGAAAGCCGAACGTCGCCCGAACAAGGAGAGGGATCAACTTCGGCAGAAGTTGTGACAGCGTCACTGGCAGGAATCAGCAAATTGTCTGTGGTATCGAAGAGTGTGAGGTTAGGTGCGTACAAGGAAGATGGCAATAACAAGTAGCAATTCAAACATGAACTGTATTATGCCAGGCTGTAGAAAGGGGCTCCAAAAAAATCCCTTGGTAAGCTATCATCGGCTGCCCAAGGACCCACAACTTTTGAAGAAGTGGCTCCATGTCCTGAAGAGGAAGGACGTGCCAGCTCGAGCTAGCGGGATCAGCAGCTAGCACTTTGCGGAGGATCAGCAGCCCATCTTCCTTCGCAATGAAGGGCACTTCCGATGCGGAAACCAGGAGTTTCCAAATGGAAGAGTCATAGGACTATGTCGAAGCGCTTTGCTTGCCCCTCCATGTTTAAGGGTTATGGTGTAGGGGTTACCGACCGACCATCATCAACATCGCTGACTTCAGAGTCTAGCAAAAGCCGGACTGAACGAAGGTGGCGACGGGAGTCAATGGAGCCTGAGGTAACGTTAACCGGTCATGAGTCATGACTGTTGTTGGACTAGGCTAGGATTAGACTAGACAGTAATAGTTACTGTAGCTAGCTTCCACCTCAGATAGACTAAGTACTGTAATAGTTACTGTAGCTAGCTTCAACCTCAGATAGTCAAGTACTGTAATAGTTACTGTAGCTAGCTTCAACCTCAGATAGTCAAGTACTGTAATAGTTACTGTAGCTAGCTTCCACCTCAGATAGTCAAGTACTGTAATAGTTACTGTAGCTAGCTTCAACCTCAGATAGTCAAGTACTGTAATAGTTACTGTAGCTAGCTTCAACCTCAGATAGTCAAGTACTGTAATAGTTACTGTAGCTATCTTCCACCTCAGATAGTCAAGTACTGTAATAGTTACTGTAGCTAGCTTCAACCTCAGATAGTCAAGTACTGTAATAGTTACTGTAGCTAGCTTCAACCTCAGATAGTCAAGTACTGTAATAGTTACTGTAGCTATCTTCCACCTCAGATAGTCAAGTACTGTAATAGTTACTGTAGCTAGCTTCAACCTCAGATAGTCAAGTACTGTAATAGTTACTGTAGCTAGCTTCAACCTCAGATAGTCAAGTACTGTAATAGTTACTGTAGCTATCTTCCACCTCAGATAGTCAAGTACTGTAATAGTTACTGTAGCTAGCTTCAACCTCAGATAGTCAAGTACTGTAATACATTTTGTTGACAGATTTGTTTTTGTAATGTTTTGTTAGCTCCACCTCATTTAGCTAGACTGAAGTTGGCATAGCTAATGTTTGCTGAAAAATAAATGTGTGTGTGTGTGTGTGTGTGTGTGTGTGTGTGTGTGTGTGTGTGTGTGTAGCATACAAGACAGGTAACTTGTTAACACCAACTGATATATTTGTCTTCAGTTGTCTTAACAAAGCATTTGTTTGTTTTCAGGATCACATCCAGCCATGATTGGAAGTCCCACAGGGCGGTGCACAATTGGCCCAGCTTCGTCCAGGTTTTGCCGGGGTAGGCCATCATTGCAAATAAGAATTTGTTCTTAACTGACTTGCCTAGTTAAATAAAGGTTAAACAAAATGAATAAAATCATCCCTGAAAAGGTTTTCATCCTGGAGGAGACTGTGTAGGAAGAGGTAAAGGAGGTACATGTTTTTTCTAAGGCTATTGTTTATTTTTCAAGACACAGTCTGTCATCCCTGAGGACATATTGGATATAAAATGGACAAAATACAATATATGCAGTGAATCTTGATTATAACTATAGCCTAATAGATGCCTTACTTGTTTTCTACCAACGGGAAAGAACAGTTAGTACAGCATGCCAAATTGACCCGAGTGCTCCTGTGCTGTGGCGGAGAAGAGGTCCACCCGGGACCATCACTAAAGAGCTCAAGGCCCAGCTAGACTGCGCTCACGGCCATCAGTATACAACCGTGTCCTGCCCCTATCTGCCACAGATGGATCTGACGGAGAGTGAGAATGAGATGAGTGAAGAACAGAACTCACTGTATGAATTGATTGATTGCTGAGCCGTGCTGTGCTGGATGCGGTGTATTCACTAACTGTCTGAGTGATGGGACATTTTTACAGCATCTGTAACATATTTTGGTGTGTATTTAACGTCATAAAGTGGCAATCAGCAGTAGAAACAATAACAAAGCGTCCTCACTGCTCCTCTTTCAGGGAAAATGCTTAGGGATCGGGGCTGGAGAAATGTAACCACTCTCAAATTCATAGAACTATAGATGCAAAGACTGACCATCCATTAGTGAGTTTTAACCATGTTTTGAGGCTGCATTGTGTTTGTTGATATTTTCTTTGGTTACAAACGTTTGGAGTATAATGAACTTTTATTTGGGGTTTGACAGTTGATCAAAGCTCACGAGGAATTTCTAAGTTAAATTCTTCAAGAATCCGTGGTTACATATCATACTTTTATAAGTGCAACAAAATGGATGTAGTAACTGCTGATTGCCCCTTTAAGGTATGCCACTGTTGTTTGTCTGTTGTGCATGAGGCAAAGACTTGCAATCACAAGCCTTTCATGTGTATCCTCTTTTTTGTTTCATTGAAACTTGTAAAAACACCTTAATAACCCTGTAATTGACTATGTATTTTTTGTAATCCTGTTTCTATGATCTGTTTCCACTACCATGTAGCCAGGTCGCTTTGGATAAAGGTGTGTGCTAAATGTTATATATTATTAAAGTCTCCTTTGACTAGTTGCCCAGTGTATTTACTATTCCTTTCCAATAGATAGCAGCCAACGCTAGTTGAAGTCACTACTCTAGCGACAGGGGGTTAGTGCGCACTGAAAGCAGTTTTATCTTCAAAGCAAGTTTATCTGGATTACGCTTGAACCTGTTGCTATAGGAGGACAAGCTAACTAATACTATTTTTACGTAAGGCGCAGGCATTAGGCATATGTCTTGAAATAAGTTACAGGAGGCTTGATTCACTAAATTAACTGGTTTTATTCTAACTCAAACCCAATGTAAATGCCACTTGCTTCTGGGTATGCTGCCTTATGGAAGAGATGACACACGCAGAGATGACATGCCATACACCTTGTCCAATTCCCTCTTGTGCCCATAGGGTGAACTGGCGATAAGCTACCAGCCTGTATACTCTGCAAACAAAATCATTAAAAAAAGTTAGTCTGATACCGAAACTAAATCACAATGTATTTATAATGAGCATGCCCCATTATTGGTTAGAATGAGATTTCATTAATCATTCGGGACGGCAGGTAGCCTGGTGGATAGAGCGTTGGGCCAATAACTGAAAGGTTGCCAGATCGAATCCCTGAGCTGCCAAGGTAAAAATCTGCCCCTGAACAAGGCAGGTAACCCCACTGTTCCTAGGCCATCATTGTAAATAAGAATGTGTTCTTAACTGACTTGCCTAGTTAAATAAAAAATGATGTCTTGATTTGAACTCTTGTCTAATCAAAAGATGAATGCGTTACCATCGTGCCAAACAACGCTCGTGATAGACATTATTATAGGTTAAGCAATATGCTCAGCATATGTGGGACCTCCTTCAAGTCAGTTGGAAAAGCATTCCTCATGAAGCTGGTAGAGAGAATGCCGAAAGTGTGCAAAGCTGTCATCAAGGCAAAGACTAGCTACTTTGAAGAATCTAAAATATATTTTGATTTGTTTAACACGTTTCTGGTTACTACATGATTCCATATGTGTTATTTCATAGTTTTGATGTCTTCACTATTATTCTACAATGTAGAAAATAGTAAAAAATAAAGAAAGACCCTTGAATGAGTAGGTGTGTCCAAACTTTTGACTGGTACTATATATCATTGGCAGTGGTGTAAAGTACTTCAGTAAAAATACTTTAAAGTACTGCTTAAGTGGGTATTTTTGGGGAATTTCTACTTTACCTTTTTTTTTAATAACTTTTGCTTTTACTTCACTACATTCCTAAAGAAAATCATATACTTTTTACTCCGTACATTTTCCATGACACCCAAAAGTACTCGTTACATTTTGACAGGAAAATGGTCCAATTAGCACACTTATCAAGAGAACATCCCTGGTCATCTCTACTGCCTCTGATCTGGCGGACTCACTGGACACAAATACTTCATTTGTAAATTATGTCTGAGTGTTGGAGTGTGCCCCTGGCTATCCATCAATAAAAAAAAGGAAAATCGTGCCATCTGGTTTGCTTAATATAAGGAATTTGAAATGGTTTATACTTTTACCTTTACGTTTGATACTTAAGTACAATTTAGCAATTCCATTTACTTTTGAAACTTAAGTATATTTAAAACAAAATACTTTTGGACTTTTTACTCAAGTAGTATTTTACTGGGTGACTTTCAATTTTACTTGAGTCATTTTCTATTAAGGTATAGTTAAACAAAGATGATCAAATAAAATCAAAAAATCTTTACTTTTACTCAAGTATGATAATTGAGTACTTCATCCACCACTGATCGTTAGGCTGTAAGTATTTCTAGATATTGGCCTTTTGTAAATGTGTATTATTGTAGCGTCACCATCTTTATTGCTAATTTTTTCTTTTTTTTAAATGACACACAACTTTAAGTTACATATTAATATGACAGAGGTAATAAAGTGGCCATTGATCAGCACAGCATTTTGATTAAACAGGACCATGTTTGCAAAACTAACGGTTAAAGAAATCAGGAATGCAGAACAGGCTCATTAAACCCTCTATTTATGAGTGACTGTGTTCAACACACCAGCACATGTTGTTATGTTGGACACCTACTGTACTGACAAGAAAATAAAATATACTATTTCTCAATGACTTGTATTGCTAAATAAAACAGGTTTAAATAAATACAAGCAGTCACCACCTTACTACAAGACAAAATAGCTTACTCAATCTCGCATGATGGTCTTGTAAGTATAAACGCAAAGCTTGTTTTCATAGAATAACATACAAGCTTTAAATGGTAGTGGAATGGGACTAGTGTGGTGTGTGAACAATTTAATACTGTGGTATAAATCACATTATTGTGGGAGAACAACCTCTAAGAGTGTGAATTAGGCTGTGTGAGAAGGTTTGAATCCTAAGCAACACATTGTTTGAAGTACAATAGACCAACATAGCTACTGTGGAGTAGGCATGCTGGTGCTCTTGTGAATTTCCATTCCTTTTTCAGCTTCAAACCAATAACTCACTTAAAATGTCGTTTTTAGTTTTTAATAGTATTGTATGCACTGGTTCAGTTATCACTTGTGATCACTGTGCAACAAATATTTCAGCACTACATATTGGTTGAGTCTAAAATGGCACCCTATTCCCTATATTGTACACTACTTTTGACCAGAGACCTTTGGGCCCATTGTCGCAACCTGTTCCTGTTAGAAATCAAAATGACTTAGTGAGCACATATTTACATGCACTTATTCATTTTCTTCCCTTCATAAGATTCCATAGTATCTCTGATTGGCATACATGACTGGTTTTACACACACGCACACACTCACACACACACACACACACACACACACACACACACACACAAACAGACACACGCACAAGCACATATCTGTTTTAACTTGCAGTAGATTCCATAGTATCTCTGTGTTCACGTGCAATAGATTCCATAGTATCTCTGTCTTAATGTGCAGTAGATTCCATAGTATCTCTGTGTTAACTTGCAGTAGATTCCATAGTATCTCTGTGTTCACGTGCAATAGATTCCATAGTATCTCTGTCTTAATGTGCAGTAGATTCCATAGTATCTCTGTGTTAATGTGCAGTAGATTCCATAGTATCTCTGTGTTAATGTGCAGTAGATTCCATAGTATCTCTGTGTTAATGTGCAGTAGATTCCATAGTATCTCTGCCTTAATGTGCAGTAGATTCCATAGTATCTCTGTGTTAATGTGCAGTAGATTCCATAGTATCTCTGTCTTAATGTGCAGTAGATTCCATAGTATGTCTGTTAACGTGCAGTAGATTCCATAGTATCTCTGTGTTAACGTGCAGTAGATTCCATAGTATCTCTGTTAACGTGCAGTAGATTCCATAGTATCTCTGTTAACGTGCAGTAGATTCCATAGTATCTCTGTGTTAATGTGCAGTAGATTCCATAGTATCTCTGTGTTAATGGGCAATAGATTCCATAGTATCTCTATGTTAACGTGCAATAGATTCCATAGTATCTCTGTGTTAATGTGCAGTAGATTCCATAGTATCTCTGTGTTACCGTGCAATAGATTCCATAGTATCTCTGTGTTAATGTGCAGTAGATTCCATAGTATCTCTGTGTTAACGTGCAGTAGATTCCATAGTATCTCTGTGTTAATGTGAGGTAGATTCCATAGTATCTCTGTGTTAACGGGCAGTAGATTCCATAGTATCTCTGTGTTACTGTGCAGTAGATTCCATAGTATCTCTGTGTTAACGTGCAGTAGATTCCATAGTATCTCTGTGTTAACGTGCAGTAGTAGATTCCATAGTATCTCTGTGTTAACGTGCAGTAGATTCCATAGTATCTCTGCTAACGTGCAGTAGAGTCCATAGTATCTCTGCTAACGTGCAGTAGATTCCATAATATCTCTGCTAACGTGCAGTAGATTCCATAGTATCTCTGCTAACGTGCAGTAGATTCCATAGTATCTCTGTGTTAATGGGCAATAGATTCCACAATATCTCTGTGTTAATGTGCAGTAGATTCCATAGTATCTCTGTTAACGTGCAGTAGATTCCATAATAGGCTATATCTGTGTTAACGTGCTGTTGCTGTCATATGCTCGTGCAAACTGTTATGAATGACAAAGTGCAGTGCTTCGAGTGGGTAATGAGTGGGTAATGAGTGGGTAATGAGTGGGTAATGAGTGGGTAATGAGTGGGTAATGAGTGGGTAATGAGTGGGTAATGAGTGGGTAATGAGTGGGTAATGCTTTTCTTGTCTATGAGTACATACTCAATATGTATATTCCCCATATGTTTGATAAGCAAGTGAGGATGTTTGTAGTTGTTGACAGTTTTTTACAAATGTATCTGCTGAACTTTGGCATTAACATATTTTGAGGGTGTTCAGTGGGCATTACATGTTCCAAGCTAACTGTGTATGAATAGCACCCCAGCTGTGACTTCCTGAGTTGTGCAGTCAATGTGGCTTGATTGGGATACATGACTGGTTACACACACACACACACACACACACACACACACACACACACACACACACACACACACACACACACACACACACACACACACACACACACACACACACACACACACACACACACACAACAGTTGAAGCTATTTTATGACAACAACAGTAACAGGGTATTTTTAGTGGAAGTATTAAAGACGTCTACTATAACTTTTGCAGCTGTCCGACTATCGAAGATTACGTTTTTACATTCAATTCCTTTCAATTACATTTTTTTATGAATTTGTTTTTTGTTTACAACAATCAAGTACCTTCAGCATTCGACTGTCTGTCACGGTGAATAAGTCTAGAACTAGATAAGTATGGAGTATAAAGTGCTGTACATTAATGCATAGGTAAGGTATGACCAATATCAAGACTGTCTTGAATCTGATTCATTTGGAAGAAGAAAAAAAGATTTACAAAATGAAAAGAAAATGAAGCAACATATTGTAAAAAGCTTTTATCTAAATTGAGAGCAAATGCATTTAATTTCACTTGGCTTCAGCATCAATTCTTCACACTTTACTTTTCAACTGCTCTCATTGTTGTTCACGTTAAGTCACTACATTAATAAGCAAATTCACTCTGGTCAGTGTTTCAGATTAAAAAAGGGAAGTAAAGTCATTAAGACAGGAAGTAGCAGCTAGCGACTTTTAAAAAAAATGAGGAAGCCTAAAAAAACACTCCCAATTCACAATATACTGCATATTATGTGCTTCACTGCAGTGTGAGAGGATATCATACATATGTATTCATTAAAGTAGTAAACTGACTTATTATTGTGTTGTTGTAGTTGATATCTCTTGTATTGTGGTGTTTTGAAATGTGTGGGCCCTCAGACGAAACGGTTCCTGGTGTTGCAACATTTGAAGTGACCTGCTCACATCCTGCTCAGCCCGCTTAGCAGTTGAACATGGTCGCCTCAGCGCAGGGTCACAGATAGAAGCAGTGGAACAGAGGAGTAGTCGTTTCTTCCAAGGTAAAGTCCCATTCACCTTACATAATGGTTTGGATAAGTTTCGATTCATATTGTGCTTGAGGTCAGAGATGGTAGTACTGTTGTTGTTGTTGTTAGGAAGGTCAATTGTTTAGGGTCAGGCAACAGGGTGCAGAGACTTGCTGGATCAGCAGGCTGGGCCTTGGAGTAGTCTGACGATGTACAGCACAGTAGCAGTCTTACCAAAGATTCATTCAACTCCTTCACTTTTTGTTAAACTTTTAAGTAAATATGTGCGGGGTTTTTTGTCAGTGTTGTCTTGCTTTGTTGCTGCGTTCCTTTCAACACATTTTGAGGGAGAACTTAAACACATTTCAAGCCAAACATTTCGATGAGCTCGGTCACAGTGAAAAAGTATTGTGTTAACTAACATTTCTTGAGTAAATTAAATATCAGTCTTTTTTTTAAAGAATGATAACAACAACAACAATGGATAAAAATCATATGATTTGTAATATATTGAATTGTACGCTGGTGAAAAACATTATATATAATTTTTATAACTTTTTCCAGCACATAATTTGTGGTGTGGTGTGATGATTTGTTTGTGCTGACCTAAGATTCATCTCTGAATTGAGAATGATCTTTGTGGCAGATCTCACTTAGTAGGTATCACCCGAGAGGACTTTGGCGTTGAATTGTATTGGTCACATACACATATTTAGCAGATGTTTTTGCTGGTGTAGTGAAATGTTTGTGTTCCTAGTTCCAACAGTGCAGTAGTATCTAACAATTCACTACAATACACACAAATCAACAGATCAATCAGCTTAGACTTTTAAGAATTGAATTGATATTTCCATATGTTTCTTGATACACCGCAGCTTGTAGATGCATCTTGTTGGTTCCTGGGTTTTGTTTTTATGTTTTACTCATAAAAGACTATTGATAAGATCTTTGGTTTGCTAGCCTTTGTTGCATTAGAAAGACACATTTTTCAAAATAATTGATACTTTTTGATGTACATTGGCAGACGATTGAACTTTGAAAGACTAATCAGCCTCAAAACCATTTTCGTTTTGAACATGTGATGCCACTGTCTAATCTTTCATCTCTTCATTTCCACGTTTGGATACTTTTTCATAAAATTTTTGGGGTGAGAACTGATCGACTTCTTGTTGTAAAGGAGGCCTACAATAAAAAAAACAAATCCATCCTCTTCTAATTCATATTGGTTTATAATTCATTTCTAGTGATAATTGTTCTATATTTATATTGTATTTTTTAATATATTTTTTTTATCCCAGGCCCCCGTCCCCCACAGGAGGCCTTTTACCTTTTGGCAGTTTGTCGTTGTAAATAAGAATGTTATTAACTGACTTGCCTAGTTAAATAAAGATAAAATAAATACAGTAGTAATAGATGGAGGTATTACGCAGTACAAGATACTCTGAAATCCACTCAAATATCATTTTTAGTTGATGCTAAAACAAATTTTGAGTCCACCAATTCACAGTTAAATAAAGCACTCCTGCTTTCAAAATTGTCCCTTGTGGGATGAATTGGAGTATTTGAATTGAATTCATTTGAAATATACTGTAGTGCAAATGTACAGCGTGTAAGCTGTGCTGGAACCTCTAAAACATTTCTTCATTTCAGTTACCTATTAATACATAAAAGGAACAACCAAAGAGAGATCAATTAAATGTCAAAGGTTTATAGATAAAAGCTAGACAGGAATTGAATTGATTGACTTCTTAGGTTTCCATTGACAGTCAATACCCATGTAATTTCACGTGGTCCAACTTCGTTTTTTAAAGAAATGTAGAAAGAATAAATATTTTTGAGTTTAATGAAACATAACTTGTTGCAGGAAGAGTGTTATTTTAACAGTCTGTATTTAGAATACAAAACAGGTAGTTCCAGTTTCACATTATAACAGTTGGTACGTTCTGGTTCTTAATTCACAGAACACAAGACATTTCTTAACTTCTTAAAAAATGGTACTCGTTGGAAACAAGAAAGATAACTTTCTTATCATGAGATTATTGTGTAATGGCCTTTTACCATTTCTAAGTAAATACAAGGAAAATAGCTTTAATAATTAAACTGTAAAATGTACATTTAAAAAAAATGTGCAACTCATTATTTTTGTCTTCTTGTGCTGCTTTGGGGGGCATGGTTACCATAGCAATGACCTTTTTGTACCAAACAGTTGTAGTGCTTTCTATTTGAATATTTTGTGGTACTGACTCCTTGTCCTATATGAACACAGAGCTTTTATATATTCATCCTCCTCACTCTTCTTTTTTAGCATCTGAAGTTTTCAGTTTTTTTTCAGTAAAAGGCTAGTTCACACCTCTGCGTCCGTCTATCTGTCTTTGATGGGTTGCTAGTTTGAGGCTACAACAGGATGTCTATCTTCCATTGTCTTCAGTTCATTGTAGAATGTTTGTAGAAACCCAGCCATGTTGAGTCTAAAATGTATGCATTACCAATTAGAACTGAATTCTGTTAATGATTTGTAACCTCCGTTAATTCAATGTATCTATGGTTAAGTTAGTTTAGTTATATTTGAGACCGTTTGTCAGCATTTTTCTAGGTCACTTACAGTGCCTTAAGAAATTATTCATACCCCCTGATCGTGTTCCACATTTTGCTTTGTTACAGCCTGAATTCAAAATGGATGAAATAGATTTTTTTACACACAATACCCCATGATAACAAAGTGAAAACATGTTTTAGACATTTTTGCAAATGTATTGAAAATAAAATGACAGACATATCTAATTTGCATAAGTATTCACACCCCTGAGTCAATACTTTGTGGAAGGACCTTTGGCAGTGATTACAGCTGTGCATCTTTTTGGGTAAGTCTCTAAGAGCTTTCCACACTTGGAAACAACATTTGCCCATTATTATTAAAAAAACAATTCTTCAAGCTCTGTCAAATTGGTTGTTGATCATTGCTAGACAACCATTTTCAGGTCTTGCCACATTTGTTCAAGTAGATTTAAGTCAAAACCACTCAGGAACATTCTCGGTCTTCTTGGCAAGTAACTCCAGTGTAGATTTGGCCTTCATCTCCCAGTGTCTGGTGGAAAGCAGACTGAACCCGGTTTTCCTCTAGAATTTTGCCTGTGCTTTAGCGCCATTCCATTTATTTTGTATCCTGAAAAACTCCCCAGTCCTTGACGATAACAAGCATACCCATAACATGATATAGCCACCACTATGCTTGAAAATACGGAGAGTAGTACTTAGTAATATGTTGTATTGTATTTGCCCCAAACATAACACTTTGTATTCAGGACTAAAAGTGAATTGCTTTGCCACATTTTTTGCAGTATTACTTTAGATGCCTTGTTGCAAACAGAATGCATGTTTTGAAATATTTTGTTTTATGTATATAGGCTTCCTTATTTTCACAATTAGGATAGTATTGTAGAGTAACTACAATATTGTTGATCCATCCTCCGTTGTCTCCTATTACAGCCATTAAACTCTGTAACTGTTTTAAAGTCACCATTGGCTTCATGGTGAAATCCCTGAATGGTTTCCTACCTCTCCAGCAACTGAGTTAGGAAGGACATCTGTATCTTTGTAGTGACTGGTTGGATTGATACACTATCCAAGTGTAATTCATAGCTTCACCATGCTCAAAGGGAAATGTAATGTCTGCTTTTTTTACCCATCTACCAATAGGTGCCCTTCTTTGCAAGGCATTGGAAAACCTCCCTGGTCTTTGTGATTAAATCTGTGTTTGAAATTTGCTGCTCGACTGAGGGACCTTACAGATAATGAATTGTATGTGTGGGGTACAGAGATGAGGTAGTCATAAAAAAAATCATGTTTAACATTATTACTGCACACAGAGTGAGTCCTTACAAACTATTATGTGACTTGTTAAGCACTTCTTTATTCCTGAACTTATTTAGACTTAGGAGTTGAATACTTATTGACTAAAGACATTTTAAGTTTTCATTTTTCATTAATTTGTAAGCATTTCAAATAACATAATTCCACTTTGACATTATGGGGTATTGAGTATAGGCCAGTTTTAATCCATTTTAAGTTCAGGCTGTAACACAACAAATGTAGAACAAGTCAAGGGTTGTGTATACTTTCTGAAGGCTCTGTACATGAAGCAAATGTGTTATTGTGTCTGCAGTGAGTGACCACAATAAAAAGGAACTTGGGAGAGGAAATAAATAGTTTATTGGATGGATGAGTGTCATGACTTACCACCGACTTACTGTAAATAGGACTCTCTTCTTAAGTTCCAATTAAACACCCACAGTACAGTAGTATTGAAAGTACACTTCACAGTCAGTAGGAAATATAATGAATATAAGTAATACCTGTCTGTCCTCAGGCCAGGCCTACTACCTGTCTGTCCTCAGGCCAGGGGTAATACCTGTCTGTCCTCAGGCCAGGGTTACTACCTGTCTGTCCTCAGGCCAGGGTTACTACCTGTCTGTCCTCAGGCCAGGGGTAATACCTGTCTGTCCTCAGGCCAGGGTAACTACCTGTCTGTCCTCAGGCCAGGGCTACTACCTGTCTGTCCTCAGGCCAGGGTTACTACCTGTCTGTCCTCAGGCCAGGGGTAATGCCTGTCTGTCCTCAGGCCAGGGTAACTACCTGTCTGTCCTCAGGCCAGGGGTAATACCTGTCTGTCCTCAGGCCAGGGCTACTACCTGTCTGTCCTCAGGCCAGGGTTACTACCTGTCTGTCCTCAGGACAGGGGTAATACCTGTCTGTCCTCAGGCCAGGGGTAATACCTGTCTGTCCTCAGGCCAGGGGTAATACCTGTCTGTCCTCAGGCCAGGATTACTACCTGTCTGTCCTCAGGACAGGGGTAATACCTGTCTGTCCTCAGGCCAGGGGTAATACCTGTCTGTCCTCAGGCCAGGGGTAATACCTGTCTGTCCTCAGGCCAGGGGTAATACCTGTCTGTCCTCAGGCCAGGGTTACTACCTGTCTGTCCTCAGGCCAGGGGTAATACCTGTCTGTCCTCAGGCCAGGGTAACTACCTGTCTGTCCTCAGGCCAGGGTTACTACCTGTCTGTCCTCAGGCCAGGGGTAATACCTGTCTGTCCTCAGGCCAGGGTAACTACCTGTCTGTCCTCAGGCCAGGGCTACTACCTGTCTGTCCTCAGGCCAGGGTTACTACCTGTCTGTCCTCAGGCCAGGGGTAATGCCTGTCTGTCCTCAGGCCAGGGTAACTACCTGTCTGTCCTCAGGCCAGGGTTACTACCTGTCTGTCCTCAGGCCAGGGGTAATACCTGTCTGTCCTCAGGCCAGGGTAACTACCTGTCTGTCCTCAGGCCAGGGCTACTACCTGTCTGTCCTCAGGCCAGGGTTACTACCTGTCTGTCCTCAGGCCAGGGGTAATGCCTGTCTGTCCTCAGGCCAGGGTAACTACCTGTCTGTCCTCAGGCCAGGGGTAATACCTGTCTGTCCTCAGGCCAGGGCTACTACCTGTCTGTCCTCAGGCCAGGGTTACTACCTGTCTGTCCTCAGGACAGGGGTAATACCTGTCTGTCCTCAGGCCAGGGGTAATACCTGTCTGTCCTCAGGCCAGGATTACTACCTGTCTGTCCTCAGGACAGGGGTAATACCTGTCTGTCCTCAGGCCAGGGGTAATACCTGTCTGTCCTCAGGCCAGGGGTAATACCTGTCTGTCCTCAGGCCAGGGGTAATACCTGTCTGTCCTCAGGCCAGGGTTACTACCTGTCTGTCCTCAGGCCAGGGGTAATACCTGTCTGTCCTCAGGCCAGGGTAACTACCTGTCTGTCCTCAGGCCAGGGGTAATACCTGTCTGTCCTCAGGCCAGGGTTACTACCTGTCTGTCCTCAGGCCAGGGTTACTACCTGTCTGTCCTCAGGACAGGGGTAATACCTGTCTGCCCTCAGGCCAGGGGTAATACCTGTCTGTCCTCAGGCCAGGGGTAATACCTGTCTGTCCTCAGGCCAGGGTTACTACCTCATACACTTTCCTCCAAAGAATTAGCATGACTCATCAGTTTAATTCCTTCACCAATTGCTAAGTTACCATTGAAAACGTTGTCAGAGATAGGAATCTATTTTGCTTCCCAATAGTCCAATAAGTCAGAAGGCTTTTCAAGTTTTCCTTGAAGATGAGAGGGAGACTGTTAAAGTTATAGTATCTTATTACTTTAAAAGCACAAACTGTAAGATTACCTGGTATTCAATGGCCATAACCAATTGATAGCAATACAAATAACTTATCATTGCCCAATTTTAGAACGGTCTAATCTTACCTTTATCATAAATATGAACTGATCATGTTCATCTCATGGACTATCAGTCTTTGCATCCATAGGTGAAACACCTTCCCTCTAATGAGATGGCAACCAGCATAGGCGAAACACCTTCCCTCTAACGAGATGGCAACCAGCATAGGTGAAACACCTTCCCTCTAACGAGATGGCAACCAGCATAGGTGAAACACCTTCCCGCTAATGAGATGGCAACCAGCATAGGTGAAACACCTTCCCTCTAACGAGATGGCAACCAGCATAGGTGAAACACCTTCCCGCTAATGAGATGGCAACCAGCATAGGTGAAACACCTTCCCTCTAACGAGATGGCAACCAGCATAGGCGAAACACCTTCCCTCTAACGAGATGGCAACCAGCATAGGTGAAAAACCTTCCCTCTAACGAGATGGTAACCAGCATAGGTGAAACACCTTCCCTCTAACGAGATGGCAACCAGCATAGGTGAAACACCTTCCCTCTAATGAGATGGCAACCAGCAAAGGTGAAACACCTTCCCTCTAACGAGATGGCAACCAGCATAGGTGAAACACCTTCCCTCTAACGAGATGGCAACCAGCATAGGTGAAACACCTTCCCTCTAACGAGATGGCAACCAGCATAGGTGAAACACCTTCCCACTAACGAGATGGCAACCAGCATAGGTGAAACACCTTCCCTCTAACGAGATGGCAACCAGCATAGGTGAAACACCTTCCCTCTAACGAGATGGCAACCAGCATAGGTGAAACACCTTCCCACTAACGAGATGGCAACCAGCATAGGTGAAACACCTTCCCGCAAACAAGATGGCAACCAGCACAGGTGTGACTCATACTGACTTAACGAGGTGACACCAATCGTTGCGCCCTACGTGTTAATGAGCTATACGTGCTAAATTCCAACCTCAAAAAATAGGTGTGACCCTTGACAACACCCTGTCATTCCCTGCAAACATCAAAGCAGTGATGCGCTTCCGAAGGTTCATGCTCTACAACATAGAGTATGACCTTTCCTCACACAGGAAGCGGCGCCGGTCCTAATCCAGGCACTTGTCATCTTCCGTCTAGACTACTGCAACTCTCTGTTGGCTGGGCTTACCTGCAGGTACCATCAAACCCCTGAAACTTCTTCAGAATGCCATAGTCCGCCTGGTGTTCAACCTGCCTAAGTTCTCCCTTGTCACGCCGCTCCTCCACTAACTTCCAGTCGAAGAGCACATCATCTGCAAGACCTTTAGTGCTTACCCCTTAACTTCAAGTCATACTCAAACCCTACATCTCTACCCAAGAACTCCGTTCTGCCACCTCGGGTCTTCTCTGTCATGGAACCCCAATCGTGGAACAAGATTCTCCCTAAAGTCAGGACAACGGAGTCCCTGCTCATCTTCTGAAAATGTCTGAAACACTTATTTAAGAAACGTGTCTTTTCACACTAGTATTGACTTTGCTGATAAATACTTACGAGAGGAAAATGTACTTGATATGATTGTGATGTGTTGGTGTCTCACCTCATCTTAAGATGAATGTACTAATTGTAAGTCGCTCTGGACAAGAGCGTCTGCCAAATAACTAGAAATGTCAAATGAACATGCTGCAGTAGAGACTCTGGGGTTGTGCTATCTGGTTGTCATGCTGTGTGTGAACACGGCTCACTGAATTCTGCTCAGAGATGCAGTGAAGTGTTGCGGGCGTGTTTCACACTACGTCTGCCACATAGGCATTTACTGTTGAGTTACTGTGTGATGAGGCTGTCCTGTCTTTTGGAACTTCCTTGTATCAGTCATATAGCACAGTAGCATTATTAATGTTGGGTTTGAACTATATTAACCTTTTATTCAACATGTCGAATTAGCCATAGTCAATATGTTGATGTAAGTTCTGTCTATGGAATTAACTGTCCCATATTGTACCCCCCATTGAACAGTAGTTACATGGCTGGCACTTGTCAGGTACAGTGTAATAACAGTGTAGGTATAATTGGTTAGATAGTACTAACTACTACACAATATCTGTCATCATCAGTAAATGCAAGTATTAGTAAAATAGGTTTTACAGAAGCTTTGAGTGGGGTTAGATGTGTGTGTTGTCAAATGATGGTTAGGTACTACATTCTCACAGGTCGGATACCAACAGGTGTCCTGCACATTTCACTGTATCGTGATCTTTTGAATCCGTTCCCTCTCGTAGGTCTCCATTGAGAGAGTCATAGCAAAGCTTCTTTCGGGTATTTCCAGTGCAGCCAAGAACCAGGAGACAAAATGGCCGACAATGTAAATGCCTTGCCCTTCTTTTACGGCAACATCACCCGTGAGGACGCGGAGGACTACCTGCGACAGGGGGGCATGGGCGACGGCATGTACCTGCTACGGCAGAGCCGGAGCTACTTAGGGGGCTACGCCCTGTCAGTGGCTTACAGACGGGAGTGTTACCACTATACCATAGAGAGGGAGCTCAACGAGACGTACGCCATCGTTGGGGGGAAGAGCCACCGAACCCCCGTGGATGTGATTGACTACCACTCCCAGAAATGCGAAGGGCTGGTGTGTCTGCTGAAGATGCCCTACAACAGGCCCAAGGGCATGCAGCCCAAGGTGGGGCCTTTTGAGGACCTCAAGGAGAAGCTGATCAGAGAGTATGTGAAGAAGACCTGGAACCTTCAGGTTAGTAGAAATACTTGGGTTGACTGATTCACTGATTAGTTTGTTGGTTGGTTCATTCATTAATTCATTGATTCATTCCTTCATTTATTCATTGGTTCATTGATTCATTCCTTCATTAATTCATTGATTCATTCCTTCATTTATTCATTGTTTCATTGATTCATTCCTTCATTAATTCATTGATTCATTGATTCATTTATTAATTGGTTCATTGATTCATTCCTTCATTTATTCATTGATTCATTCCTTCATTCATTCATTCATCGGTTAGTTGGTTGGTTGGTTTATTAATTTATTCCTTCATTAATGTATTTATTTTACACCTGACTTTACCTGAAGTGAACCTTAATGCCATGTTGTTACTCTATACCAACTTTAGTGACCAAAATAAAGGTAAATGAAATAGTGATTGATTGAAAGGGAAAGGACCCAATGCTGTCTTAAATGTGTTACTACTGTAGAGGGGGCCTAAAGTTATCAGACTGAAGACTTAGACTGGGTCTCAACTAACTGTTGATTTGATTTGATTAGGATTCATTTTAATTGGAGTAACAATAGTAGAGTACATAAAGTGCCATTTCTGAATGTATCAGCAGTTTTTATATTCTTTCTCAATAAGCCCATGTCAGCAAAAAAACTTTTATTTTGGTAAGTTACCAAAAATCTCTCCACCCTATGCCAACATGTGTAGTATAGCAGGAAATTAGTTGTAAAATTGCAGATTTTTCTCACTACCGCATGGCAAAATGAGTAGAATTGCATGAAATTAGTTAGAAAATTTAAAAATCTTCTCTCTGCCCAATGGCAAAATGTGTAGAATTGCAGCAAACTTGCTTTAAAACGGCAAAAAATTCTCTCCACCCTAAGCCAAAATGTACAGAATAGCAGGAAATGAGTTGTAAAACTGCAGGCTAGGGTCGGCTATTTCTACCATCATGGTATACCTTCCCTATTGCTTGAAGCAGCCATAAAGTGGTCGGGGACAGGTCAGATGTCATTGTGCTATGTCCTCAGGGTGCAGGCCATCATTAGCAAGAGACCTCAGTTGGACACTTGAAAACGTTGTCAGAGATAGGAATCTATTTTGCTTCCCAATAGTCCAATAAGTCAGAAGGCTTTTCAAGTTTTCCTTGAAGATGAGAGGGAGACTGTTAAAGTTATAGTATCTTATTACTTTAAAATCACAAACTGTAAGATTACCTGGTATTCAATGGCCATAACCAATTGATAGCAATACAAATAACTTATCATTGCCCAATTTTAGAACGGTCTAATCTTACCATTATCATAAATATGAACTGATAAAGTTCATAAAGTGGTCGGGGACAGGTCAGATGTCATTGTGTTATGTCCTCAGGGTGCGGCCCTGGAGCAGGCCATCATTAGCCAGAGACCTCAGCTGGAGAAGCTGGTCGCCACCACCGCCCATGAGAAGATGCCCTGGTTCCATCACACCATCACACGTGAGGACTCTGAATCACGGCTCCAGATGGGCTCTCGCACCAATGGCAAATTTCTGTAAGGGGCCACTTAAAATGACTATGGCTGTCTATTGTAACATCTCATGGTTTGCTTTTGAATGGCCACGGGTAAAACTGTAAGGTGTAAAAATGTATGAACCTGCCATAAGGTGTAACACCAGTCAACAAGGTTACTTAAAAAACTATGTGTCATGGTTGTGTGAAGTCCTGTTAGTAGCTATGATCTACTCTTAACTTAAACTTTGTAATTCTATTTGAGATCCTAACAAAAATCATGTGAGGATATGACATAGCAGAAAATTCTAGATGATAAAAACCTTTGTAGGTACTTTTTCCAAGCCAATTCTGACATGTTCATGTCAGCTCTTAGAGCTTGTAAAAAAAAAATATTTTTTTAAAGTTAAAAGCAAAGTGGTGTAGATTTGCTACGCTAAAAAGAAGATAGAAGACACACAGGAGAGGTCTGTAGTCTACACTATTTATAGTAAGATAAGTTTGTGCTGCGAGGCGCCAGCAGTGGCCTAGGCTGTAGAGAGAGAAGCAGGCTGCGGTTTCCGTTGTGACAGTTTGCAGAGGACTTCCTGGAGTGACCAAAGAGCACTACTTTATCTCATGAGAACATTCTAGAAGGGGCTCTTTGCAGTATTTTCCTCAAAACTACTTCTCAGCGTTCAACGTATTGAAAATTGTGTCCTATTTTATTATTTTGAATTCATTCATACATTTTTTTATTCATATCCTGAATTGATAACATTTGAATGACCTCAACCTTGGTGTATACAACAAGAGCGTTTCCCTCCACAATTTCCATTACTTCAGCGTGTTTCAACAAATGTGGAATTGTTTTTCATTAAATTTGCATTTTCATATTTAAATGTGCATTTTTGTAAACCATTTACTGTTAGGATTCTCAAATGCATAGCAATCATAAGGAATTCTGCAATTATATTTCAAAAAGGAGTTCCATGAAACAACAGCATTTATTTGTGAATGGCAATTCATCAATGTTGTCATCTAGTGTAGTAATGTATTTCATAGTTATTTATCAGACATTCTTATCCAGAGCGACTTACAGTAGTGAAAGCATATATTTTCATACTGCCCCTCTGTGGGAATCAAACCCACAACGCTGGTATTGCAAGCACTGTGGTCTACCAACTGAGCTACGCAGGACTCATCATTCAGTACCGTAGCTCAGTTTCCTGTGTTGTGGGGTCACTTTTCATCAAACTATCGACTACACAGTCACGTACCAATAGGAATGATTGCTTCGGAGTTTACAGTACTCATGCACCATGAGCCACTACCGAAGGCATATCTACTGAAGAATATTAGCCCATCAAAGCACTGTACTAACCTTGATGAAAGTTAGTTTATTGTAACTCTAGCACTCTTTCAAGTACATATGCTAGTCATTTAGCAGATGCTCTTATCCAGAGAGACTTACATTAGTGAGTGCATACATTTTTAGACTTTTTTCATACTGGTCCTCCGTGGGAAACAAGCCCACAACCATGCTCTACCAATTCTACCAGCTGAGCCACACAGGACCTATATTCAGTGCCATAGCTCAGTTTCCTGTGTTCATTTTGACATTTTAGTCATTTAGCAGATGATCTTATCCAGAGTGACTTACAATTAGTGCTTTCATCTTAGAAGATAGCTAGGTGTGAAAGCAACGTATCACAGTCGTAGCTGCCCTGACGTTTGTTTCCACCTTCTTATGTTCATCTGTGTCTCTTCCATATGTCTCCCTCCAGGATCAGACAGCGGGACCTGAATGGTTCCTACGCCCTGTGTCTCCTACATGGGTCACAAGTCATGCATTATCGCATCGATAAGGACAAGGCTGGCAAGCTCTCCATTCCTGATGGGAAGAAGTTTGACACACTGTGGCAGGTAACATCGCAGACTGTAGAATTATTTAAGGTCCCACTTTAAACAAACTTCAATTTATAGGGCCAGTTTCCCGGACACAGATTAGGCCTAGTCCTGGATTCAAAAGTTTTACTCTCTATTGAAACTGCTTAGTCCAGGATTAGGCTTGATCTGTCTCCAGGAAACCTCCCTATAATACAGACCTGATAGATGGATTTATGCCTTGTAGGGCTAGATTCTATCAGATTGACAGCGAGCACAGCGTTGTTTTGTTGGAGGTAGAACTGCGTAAAGCCTATCGCATGCTTCCCAGTCCAAACAGTTTGTCCATATATTATATTTAAGCCATTAAGTCCTGAGGAGGTGTGGTATCTGGCCAAAATCTCCTGGTACTGGCTAAAGTTCATGATGCCATTGACCTAAACAAGAACCCCAGGACAAGTGTAAGCAAAGGGCCTCAATAGATCAAAGATCCACCACCATATTTTACAGTAGGTATGGGGTTCTTTTCTGTTCATGCAGTCACATATCAACGCCAAACCCATCACTGGTGTGCGTGGCCCAAAGAGCTCCATTTTCATGTCATCTGATTCTGGTTGTAATCTGGTTCTAATCCAAGTGCCAATGCCGTTTAGCAAACTCCAGGCGTTTACATTGATTGGATGACATGAAAATTGAGCTCTTTGGGCCACGCACACCAGTGATGGTGCACACCACTGCATGAGCAAAAAAGAGCCCCATACCTACTGCGAAATATGGGGGTGAATATTTTTGATGTGTCGTTATCTTCGCAAGGTAAAGTATTTTAAACAGGGGAATGTCTCTTTCTCTGAGCAATTGTATTAGAATAAAATAATAAATAAAAAAATTGGAGCATACAATATAGCTCAGTATTTAAATTATTTTATGCAGTCATTTTTGCTTATCTTTATCAAGGTAGACAATCATTTCTGACCCTACTGTACTATGTTGAACTAAGCAAAACCAGACAATGAATGATCTATCAATAAACAGCATTTACATATTCCTATTTGGCCCAAAGTACCTATTAAAATTGTGTGGTTCGAGCCCTGAATGCTGATTGGCTGACAGCCATGGTATATGAGACCGTATACTACGAGTATGAAAAAAAACGGTTATTTTTACCTCTCTAATTATGTTGGTAACCAGTTTATTATAATAGCAATAAGGCACCTTCGGGGGTTTGTGTCGTGACTAAGAACAGCCCTTAGCCGTGGTATATTGACCATATACCACACCCCCTCAGGCCCCCTTTCACCTTTCACCTATTTCACCTTTTTATTTCACCTTAATTAAACACTTAGGAGAAAAGACAGCAGGTTAACACATAGGCACAAGCTTCACCTGTTTTTGATGACACGCAGGAGACATACCCTGACACCTGCTTTCTCTTGTAGCTGGTGGAGCATTACTCCTACAAGCCAGACGGGCTGCTCCGCGTACTGACTGACGCCTGTCCGCGACCTGAGGGAGATCACTTTGGTACACACTCCTTCACTAGTCATAAAAACAGACAGAGATCTTATGTGGAAATATGGACGGATAGAGAAATACTGTAGACAGAGTCCAATACAGAAACATTGACAAGACATACGGGCAGACAGACAGACAGACAGACAGACAGACAGACAGACAGACAGACAGACAGACAGACAGACATACAGACAAACAGACAGACAGACAGACAGACAGACAGACAGACAGACAGACAGACAGACAGACAGACAGACAGACAGACAGACAGACAAGCAGACAGACAGACAGACAGACAGACAGACAGACAGACAAGCAGACAGACAGACAGACAGACAGACAGACAGACAGACAGACAGACAGACATACAGATGTTTAATAATTGATACATAAGTAGATGCATAAACAGATGTATACTATATAGATTAATAGGTTGATGTATACTAGACAGCATTTTGAGCAATCATTATACTGTGTATATGTTTTCGTGACTATGGAAGTGAACGTATCTGACTGTTTTCATTGCGCAGGTGGTATTGGACGAGCAGGCTATAATAATGTAAGTGTTCCTTCACTTTACTTGTGTTTACTGTACTGCTCTCTCTTGCTGTGTGTGTGTGTGTGTGTGTGTGTGTGTGTGTGTGTGTGTGTGTGTGTGTGTGTGTGTGTGTGTGTGTGTGTGTGTGTGTGTGTGTGTGTGTGTGTGTGTGTGTGTGTGTGTGTGTGTGTGTGTATAATCATTGACAAATTAAGAGAAACAAATATCAGTAGGCTCTTTACACATTGTCATAAACTACACCAACCAGGTTGACATCCAGTCTTATGAGAAATAGTATTTTCATTTTTTTTAAATTCACCCCTATGAAGAGCAAACACAGAACCAGTATTTTTCAATAAGCAATGTCATTTAAAAGATGCCTGCGAAACACACAGTTTATACGGTGTGTACTTGTTGATAGCACTGGCATGTTGACACAAATAACATGAAAAATAACATGAATAACACTACATTAAACAATACCCTCTACTTCACTATATAATACTGACATATTATACATCACTTACAGTACTTCCTCATTGCAGTGCCTTCAGAAAGTATTCACACCCCTTGACCTTTTCCATATTTTGTATTACGTTTTTTGTCAACAATCTACAAAAAATACTCTAATGTCAAAGTGGAAGAAAAATTCTATACTTTGTTATTTTTTATTCATGGAAAATTACACACCCTTTTGAGTCAAGACATGTTAGCATCACCTTTGGCAGCAATTACAGCTGTGTGTCTTTCTGGGTAAGTCTCTAAGAGCTTTGCACACCTGGATTGTGCAATGTTTGCCCATTATTCTTGAAAACATTCCTCAAGCCCTGTTTGAAGAGTTGGTTGATCATTGCTAGACAGCCATATGCAAGAGATTTTCAAGCCGATTTAAGCCAAAACTTTAACTAGGCCACTCAGTTCAATCAATTGAAAATTCAGGCTGTAACACAACACAATGTGGAAAAAGGTCAAGGGGTGAGAATAGTTTCTGAAGGCAAGCCTATGAGCTTTTTTCATGCATCAATCAATCTGGTGTTTGGTCTAGTCTTCAATAATACAGAATGTGTTGATTTTTTTTTTACAAACTTTATTGCCCTTTACTTTATCAAACAAGCACACATCCTATCAATCATGTTTACACATGATCATGTTCGCACTGCACTGTACTGTACATGATGAAATACTGAGAAGGAATTCCCCAAATGCTTACCTTCCCTCATCTTTGTGAAATACTTTATTAAAAGGGGAAGTTCAGTGTTTTACAACTTGATGTTAGATGTTTTTCTCACCCTGAAAGTAGTCTACGGGCCATGAGAAACTGTAATCCCTGGTTCGGTTTATCTTTAAACAGCCCATAATCCCCAGAAGGAAGTTTTATCTGGGTAAATAATCATCCATGTCTTTTTCCTTACATGAGAACATTATCATGAAGAAAAAAAATCTTAATTAGTTTCGTTTGGTTTCACCCAGTAAACACTGCATAAATGATAATATTACTTAAAAATGAGCTTGAATGTGAAACAGTAATAATGCTTTTCCCCCACACAGTGCAAACTTTGCAGATTTGATTGAATTCCAACCCAGCAGTTAAACGGTCAAATGTTACAGGAATTACATGGAAAATGGAGAGAAAAAAAAGAATGCATTGATTGCAGAGCTTTCCGATGAGGGAAAAAGTGTTTCAGCGTTGCACCTTTTGTTCAGAATAATGTGAGCTAACATTTTCCCCCTCAACTACACAGACTTCAAATAACCATTTCCCTTAATAACATGACCCTCTCTGAAACTGTGGTTTCTAGCTATTGGAAGCAGCAGGTGGAATGCTCACCAGAATCAAATCCTACTCCATACCCATACCTGGTCGAAAAAAGGTGCCCTAACACACCTCCTCCCCCCTCTTAACCCCTACAGTGGTACAGTAGGCCTCGTGCATCCCCCCAACCCTTAACACTCAAAAGTGTGATTTTTTTTGCTAAAGTGTGGATTGCTACATACTAACACCCCTCTCTGAAACTTACCTGCACTCTTTCCTCCATTCATATCCCCCTCACATTCCCCCAAGAAATTAAAAGTGTGAAGAGATGACCTTAGAAATGTAATCAATTGAATGTAGCCGACTGGCTTGATTAAATCCGTATCGTGGAAGTTCTGTGCTATGGAGCTATTTAAATCTAAAGGAGGTGATTTCCTATTGAGTCCGGCATATGCAACGTTTACCGTGAACGTTATAACGCTGAACTTCCGCGATACGGAGTTAATCGAGCCCTTAAAGAGACAGTCTGCATGACTGACGTCATCATACACGACAGGTCTTACTACTTACAAACTAACATCTTGCCAATGTGGAAATGGGAGAGCGCAAATTGTGAAGGCCCATTAATGGCAGTCTAGTCCGATTGGAATTGTGATTATGTTGTTGTCTGTAAGTAGGAAGTCACCTTGGTGTGACTGATGTCATCTTGGTGAGTGTACCTTTAATCACTGTGCTACATGATTTTGAGAAAGGCCCATGATAATAAATCAACTAATTACTCATCAACGCAATATGTTCAGACAACATTTGGAATTTCACACTTATGATTTTTAAAGTGAATTAAATATTTCAATTGACTCGTAGAATTACTTCTGGTTGATGTTCATGTTTATTCATCATGATCTCCAACTGTGAGAATTAATTGTCTTTCTTGACAAGAACTTCATATAATTTCTTGGAAATTCATAGTTTATAAAGTTATACAATCTTCCTTTATCCAAGGATCTTTACTCTTTTTAAATTTTGTTTTAGCATTTAGTCAAACAGACATCATTACAGTCGATTAGAACTTGTACGCCACCTAGAGGTCACGTTGGGTAATTACAAAACCCTTATGGAAACATTAAAGTCTCATAGTGCTCCATAGTGTAGACAGTTGGTTATCATTGCAAAAAAAATTATGTTGTTTCCATAGAGACAAAGTTGTGAGGAAGTGAACCAGTTCAGTTCTTGGTGTTCAGTCCCATGGGATTACATTTCTCAAGTGGTAGTTAAGCTAATGAACGCTTCCTAATTTAGGCATGCCATGCCTTAAAGCAGGGGTAAGGGACAAAATGGTCAGTGAGCTGGCTCGTGGTTGCATTTGTTCCCTAGTCCTCCTTCAAATGCATGTGTTTAAAGTTCCTGACATCTGCCCTTGGTTTTCCCTTTTACCTTCTGCGTGAATCATTCATTCCATGTACTTTGTTGTTGTTGATGCAGAGTCTCTTCTCCTTCATGGATTCCCTTGTAATTGCAGTGACCCGCACACTAAGACACAAATCAATGTAAAAAAAAAAAATATCTACATTGTAGACCTACATTGATATAACAAGCCTGGCGACCCAAACTCCTTGCTCCGGCCAAACACTATGCCACGTCCTCGGTCGTTAGTTTCTTCTCCGCAATTAGTCTGGATCTGAGTACCTCCCCAACGATTTCTAGAACGCAAACACGTTCTAACCAATCTGATTGGTCCCAGAAACCGATGGGGTTGGGCCAGAGCCGTGACACATGTGAATAAGACAGCTGTTTGAAATTTCGTCATTGGCTTTGATACTCTGATTGGTTAGAGATGATCCAGTCACACTATGTTTTGTACAACAGCCCTCGTTTTGACGTCACCAAAAACGACTTTGACGATGGTCCCGGGTATTTAGCCGACATAGAGCAGCGGAAAGGATTCCGTTTCAGTCGCCAGGCAACGTGTGATGCGATGTACCTTAAGAATACTTTGTGACAGTAGTAAGCTTTTCTCCACATTCACAACATAGTACTTGAGTCAAGGATGTCACTAGGAGAAACATGTCTAATTTAGAGTACACACACACTGAAATTAAGAGTTGAATTCCATTTGGAAAACCACATTGAAATGTGAGAAAATTATTTGTATTTTTACTCGATAGTAATCTCCAGTGACCCACCCCACCTTTCACCTTTAATCAATCACCTGATGGCATCATCTACAGTGAGATGTGTGAATTTGGAGGGAAAAAAAAACATGTCTTTCATGCACAACCAAAAAAAGGGATTCAAAGTATTCTGAAGGTGACAAACAATATACCATACTATGTGAAGCTCCCATTTAAAAACCACACAAATGTCAACCATATCAACTGTGGTGTATTTTGATCACTGTAATAAGTGTTCCATGAAGGAGAGAGATTGGTGTTCTGCTTGAGAAGGTCAAGGGGCGTTTATGCTTCTGTGTGTCAATCAATCAAACAACCAATCAAACCATTTCAGGTTACATTCCGGCAGTGCTCTCTCCAAATTATCTATGTACAAACAATATTATCTGTACCTTGACCCCTCTCTTATTGTATCCTGTAATAGGGCAGGGGTGCCTCTCACAGCAAAACCACAGATAATCTCAACCCTTATGACACCAGGGCTCCAAATAATATGGTCAGCAAAGGTGAGTGATGGGAGGGGGTCATGACTTTTGAGACAAATCCTGTTTGGAGTGGCCCACTCTTGTATTCGTGAGATATATATTTTGATGTACTGCTGCAGCCCAAAGTTGTATTGAATTGAATTGAATCGAAATTGATGTTATCACACTGTATGGGGTGTGTGTCTTGTCTCAGAGTCCATGCCAATGGACACAGAGGTGTACGAGAGTCCTTACGCTGACCCAGACGAGCTGAGGACCTCCACTGTAGACCGCAAACAGCTCTTCCTGGAAGATGGAGAGTTGGGCTCTGGGAACTTTGGGACTGTCATGAAGGGCATCTACAAAATGAGGAAGTACGTAACCTTCACAGCTTAAAAGGAAAATATGAATTGCTGTTTCCAATTTCACATTCTTAAAAAAATGTAAGGGATAGTCCAATAAAAATACAACCTAATATGATTATGATTCATAATATTTCCCATACTTAGAATAGACACCACTGTCAACCTGCCGATACCATTAAACCAGATGTCATAGTTCAGTGACAACAATTATATAATGTCTTCATGCAGGTGATGTAACTGCATAAGGCTAAGCTAGATACTGTTAGCTGACCTCCGCTGCAGTAGCATCTGGTAGCTAATTTAACATTAATAAGAGTTTAAAATGACCAGTTTTTCTGTGTTCATATTTCAGAACAACATATGTATTCTTTTGACATTAAGAATGGTGAAATACATGTCTGATGAGGGCAATTACAGAAATAGTTATCACTAACACAAACAGGTTTAATAGATTTAAAAAAAAAAATATATATATATATATATATATATATATATATATATATATATATATATATATATATATATATATATATACAGTGCCTTGCGAAAGTATTCGGCCCCCTTGAACTTTGCGACCTTTTGCCACATTTCAGGCTTCAAACATAAAGATATAAAACTATATTTTTTTGTGAAGAATCAACAACAAGTGGGACACAATCATGAAGTGGAACGACATTTATTGGATATTTCAAACTTTTTTAACAAATCAAAAACTGAAAAATTGGGCGTGCAAAATTATTCCGCCCCCTTAAGTTACTAATTTGTAGCGCCACCTTTTGCTGCGATTACTTTCGCAAGGCACTGTATGTATAGTATATACAGTATATACAGTCAAAGTTTTAGACGCACTTCTCATTCAAGGGTTTTCTGCATTGTAGAAAAATAGTGAAGACATCAAAACTATGAAATAACATATATGGAATCATGCAGTAACCAATCAAAATATATTTTATATTTGAGATTCTTCAAAGTAGCCACCCTTTGCCTTGATGACAGCTTTTCACACGCTTGGCATTCTCTCAACCAGCTTCACCTGGAATGCTTTTCCAATAGACTTGAAGGAGTTCCCACATATGCTGAGCACTTGTTGGTTGCTTTTCCTTCACTTTGCGGTCCAACTCATCCCAAACCATCTCAATTGGGTTGAGTTCGGGTGATTGTGATTGTGGAGGCCAGATCATCTGATGCAGCTCTCCATCACTCTCCTTATTGGTCAAATAGCTCTTACACAGCCTGGAGGTGTGTTGGGTCATTGTCCTGTCGAAAAACAAATGATAGTCCCACTAAGCCCAAATCAGATGGGATGGTGCTGTGGTATCCATGCTGGTTAAGTGTGCCTTGAATTCTAAATAAATCACAGACAGTGTCACCAGCAAAGCACCCCCACACCATAACACCTCCTCCTCCATGCTTTCAATGAAAGAAAAGGACAGTAATGTTACCAGTAAAACAGGAAGCCAAGGTTTCATAGGCAATAAGATATTAATTTGTCATCAAAGGAATGTGGGTATTTGGCCAGGCGAAGCGATTTTATGCTCTGACTGACTCCGCTGGTTTTGGCTGGTCTCGGAAAATAATGAGTCCTCATTGTCTGAGGCTGAGTTAAGACCAGGTAAAAATGTATCTGACACCAAGACAAGACCGAGACACTACATTTTTGGTCTTGAGAACGACTGTAGACTGGCCTACAACACTGCTAGCTAGGATGCTGCAGCAGAGGTCAGACAACTAGCTAGCCTCACACATTGGGGAAATAACCTGAAATTATTGATGTCACTAATAGCATCCCTCCCTGTCAAAATAAAGTTAAAGAAAATAAAAAACAACTATAACTGCTAAACGTGTATGTAACAGCTAGCATTTCAGTTAGCTATAAAGTAGCTAGCTTCAAATTCAAGTTTCAACTTTATTTATCCCAGAGGGAAATTGGTTTTGCATCAAGGAGCACATGAGATGTAAAAAAACATATTTAAAAATACACATGAATCACAATGATACTGAGATATTACACACTAATTTACTACATACAATGCTAGTGCTTCAGGCATGGCAGCCATCAAAATACTGTAAATATACCAATACTAATTATCAACATTAGCAGCAACAATAGTACAAAGTTACATAGAAGGTAAGTAAAGTGCACAATGCACAGTCTGAAAAACATCACGTCAGCATCATTAAAAAAAATATGCTGGCCATTAGCTTTCCACTAAGCAGTGACGTCATCTCTCCATCTCCCCAGGACAGAGAAGCCGGTGGCAGTGAAGATCCTGAAGAATGACGACAACAACCCAGCAGTGAAGGAGGAGATGCTGCGGGAAGCCAACGTCATGCAGCAGCTGGACAACCCCTACATCGTCCGCATGATCGGCATCTGCGAGGCCGAGAGCCTCATGCTGGTCATGGAGCTGGCCGAACTGGGGCCGCTCCACAAGTACCTCCAGAGGCACAAGTAAGTTCCCCAGTCAGTCTCCCTCTTCGGCAGTACTGTACTTCCATCAGTCTGACAATTATGGTGTAAGGCCAAATCCCAAACCTACGTTTTAAAACATCCAAACCGAATTTTTCTAGAATATTTGTCTTTTGGCATTCATACTTTTCGAGTTCTCACCGCGGTTCAAGCTATTTATCCGTCATCACATTTAAGTAGTTGAATGACAGCCGCCTACGCAGAATTTTCGGGAGGTGCGCGGTCAGGCTGTTCAACCCCTGCAGACGGGGTTTGCAGAGCCACGTAGCTATGTTACAATGGGCCACAGGACTCTGGATCACGCCTCAGCCTCCTAGGCTAGCACCCTATACACCAATATGGTTAAACATCCTGTCTTCACAAATACCATTTACACATCACAACCTTCCCACTCCAATATTACTTCCAGCCTTTCAAGACAGATCGTTAACATTTATGCGTAGCTGGCTAAATGGTGAAGCTGGCCAGCGTACAAGTGATATTTGATTAGGGGTTCTAAGGGATTTCTTCCATCCCTATCCCTTAGAACCCAAAACCCCAAATCATAATCTTAGAGCTACACGCAGAGGCGTCAAACTCATTCCATGTAGGGCCTAGTGTCGGCTGGTTTTAGTTTTTTTGTCATTTCAATTTGTGTCCAATTAAGTCCTAGACAACCAGGTGAGGGGAGTTCCTAACTCATCAATTAAGACCTAGACAACCAGATGAGGGGAGTTCCTAATTCATCAACTGAGACCTAGACAACCAGGTGAGGGGAGTTCCTAACTCATCAACTGAGACCTAGACAACCAGGTGAGGGGAGTTCTTAACTCATCAATTAAGACCTAGACAACCAGATGAGGGGAGTTCCTAACTCATCAATTAAGACCTAGACAACCAGGTGAGGGGAGTTCCTAACTCATCAATTAAGACCTAGACAACCAGGTGAAGGGAGTTTCGTACTCATCAATTAAGACCTAGACAACCAGCTGAGGGGAGTTCCTAACTCATCAATTAAGACCTAGACAACCAGATGAGGGGAGTTCCTAACTCATCAACTGAGACCTAGACAACCAGGTGAGGGGAGTTCCTAACTCATCAATTAAGACCTAGACAAGCAGGTGAAGGGAGTTTCGTACTCATCAATTAAGACCTAGACAACCAGCTGGGGGGGAGTTCCTAACTCATCAACTGAGACCTAGACAACCAGGTGAGGGGAGTTCTTAACTCATCAATTAAGACCTAGACAACCAGATGAGGGGAGTTCCTAACTCATCAATTAAGACCTAGACAACCAGGTGAGGGGAGTTCCTAACTCATCAATTAAGACCTAGACAAGCAGGTGAAGGGAGTTTCGTACTCATCAATTAAGACCTAGACAACCAGCTGGGGGGGAGTTCCTAACTCATCAACTGAGACCTAGACAACCAGGTGAGGGGAGTTCTTAACTCATCAATTAAGACCTAGACAACCAGATGAGGGGAGTTCCTAACTCATCAATTAAGACCTAGACAACCAGGTGAGGGGAGTTCCTAACTCATAATTTAAGACCTAGACAACCAGGTGAGTGGAGTTCCTAACTCATCAATTAAGACCTAGACAACCAGGTGAGAGGAGTTCCTAACTTATCAATTGAGACCTAGACAACCAGGTGAGGGGAGTTCCTAACTCATCAATTAAGACCTAGACAACCAGCCGAGGGGAGTTCCTAACTCATCAATTAAGACCTAGACAACCAGGTGAGGGGAGTTCCTAACTCATCAGGGACCTTAATTAATCAATCAAGTAGAAGGGAGGAGCGAAAACCTGCAGACACTCGGTCCTCGATGACTGGAGTTTTACACCTGAGATACAGTATAATTCAGTGTTCAGTGTCACTTACAGCCATTGATCCTGTCCACAGACAGATCTCCATTAAGAACATCACAGAGCTGGTGCACCAGGTTTCTATGGGCATGAAGTACCTGGAGGAGCACAACTTTGTGCACAGGGACCTTGCGGCCAGGAACGTGCTCCTGGTCACCCAGCACTATGCCAAGATCAGCGACTTTGGTCTGTCCAAGGCTCTCACAGAGGAGGAGAACTACTATAAGGTATTCAATTCGGATATAATTGTTGTCGTGCCCTTACCCCCTGGCAAAGTTCAGACTGTCTGTGCCTCATCTTCTAAAGTCTATCCCGCTGTTTTACTTCTAATTGTCCTGTCAGTTCGATCAAATACAGCATGAAAGGAGTTTGTAACTCCTAAAAAGTTATCCTAAAATAGGAAATTATTAGCACATCAACTGAATTTTGACCTTAGTGAACTCTAGGAAAACTCTATTGAACCTTTATTGATCCAGATAAAAGCATTTTTCAAGAGAGACTCTGTCCACAATGACAGTAGGGTGAACAGTTCTACAGTAATTTCAATATAAAATCATTTCTGAGTAACAAGTAGTTACCTCACTGTGATTATTTTTGACAAATTTGAATAAAAACAAACAAAAATAGCTTCTTAGCAAAGAGCAATTTCTCAAGTATTTAGCTAGGACTGCCAGTCAGTTGTCTGAGTTGGGGAAGGGAAAACTGAAATCCTTTCCCTGATGTTTGATTGGACCCTGCTCTCTAGGGTTAGGATTCATCCATTCCCTGATGTTTGATTGGACCTTGCTCTCTAGGGTTAGGATTAATCCATTCCCTGATGTTTGATTGGACCCTGCTCTCTAGGGTTATGATTAATCCATTCCCTGATGTTTGATTGGACCCTGCTCTCTAGGGTTAGGATTAATCCATTCCCTGATGTTTGATTGGACCCTGCTCTCTAGGGTTAGGATTAATCCATTCCCTGATGTTTGATTGGACCCTGCTCTCTAGGGTTAGGATTAATCCATTCCCTGATGTTTGATTGGACCCTGCTCTCTTAGGGTTAGGATTAATCCATTCCCTGATGTTTGATTGGACCTTGCTCTCTAGGGTTAGGATTCATCCATTCCCTGATGTTTGATTGGACCCTGCTCTCTAGGGTTATGATTAATCCATTCCCTGATGTTTGATTGGACCCTGCTCTCTAGGGTTAGGATTAATCCATTCCCTGATGTTTGATTGGACCCTGCTCTCTAGGGTTATGATTAATCCATTCCCTGATGTTTGATTGGACCCTGCTCTCTTAGGGTTAGGATTAATCCATTCCCTGATGTTTGATTGGACCCTGCTCTCTAGGGTTAGGATTAATCCATTCCCTGATGTTTGATTCGACCCTGCTCTCTAGGGTTATGATTAATCCATTCCCTGATGTTTGATTGGACCCTGCTCTCTAGGGTTAGGATTAATCCATTCCCTGATGTTTGATTGGACCCTGCTCTCTAGGGTTAGGATTAATCCATTCCCTGATGTTTGATTGGACCCTGCTCTCTAGGGTTATGATTAATCCATTCCCTGATGTTTGATTGGACCCTGCTCTCTAGGGTTAGGATTAATCCATTCCCTGATGTTTGATTGGACCCTGCTCTCTAGGGTTAGGATTAATCCATTCCCTGATGTTTGATTGGACCCTGCTCTCTAGGGTTAGGATTAATCCATTCCCTGATGTTTGATTGGACCCTGCTCTCTTAGGGTTAGGATTAATCCATTCCCTGATGTTTGATTGGACCCTGCTCTCTAGGGTTAGGATTAATCCATTCCCTGATGTTTGATTGGACCCTGCTCTCTAGGGTTATGATGAATCCATTCCCTGATGTTTGATTGGACCCTGCTCTCCAGGGTTAGGATTAATCCATTCCCTGATGTTTGATTGGACCCTGCTCTCTAGGGTTAGGATTAATCCATTCCCTGATGTTTGATTGGACCCTGCTCTCTAGGGTTATGATTAATCCATTCCCTGATGTTTGATTGGACCCTGCTCTCCAGGGTTAGGATTAATCCATTCCCTGATGTTTGATTGGACCCTGCTCTCCAGGGTTAGGATTAATCCATTCCCTGATGTTTGATTGGACCCTGCTCTCTAGGGTTATGATTAATCCATTCCCTGATGTTTGATTCGACCCTGCTCTCTAGGCAAAAGGCCATGGGAAGTGGCCAGTGAAATGGTACGCCCCAGAGTGTATGAACTATTTCAAGTTCTCCTGTAAGAGTGACGTGTGGAGCTTTGGGGTCCTGATGTGGGAGGCGTACACGCTAGGGATGAAACCATACAAGGTACAGTATGTCACCATACAAGACACATTACGTCACCATACAAGACACATTACGTCACCATACAAGACACATTACGTCACCATACAAGACACATTACGTCACCATACAAGACACATTACGTCACCATACAAGACACATTACGTCACCATACAAGACACATTACGTCACCATACAAGACACATTACGTCACCATACAAGACACATTACGTCACCATACAAGACACATTACGTCACCATACAAGACACATTACGTCACCATACAAGACACATTACGTCACCATACAAGACACATTACGTCACCATACAAGACACAGTACGTCACCATACAAGACACATTACGTCACCATACAAGACACATTACGTCACCATACAAGACACATTACGTCACCATACAAGACACATTACGTCACCATACAAGACACATTACGTCACCATACAAGACACATTACGTCACCATACAAGACACATTACGTCACCATACAAGACACATTACGTCACCATACAAGACACATTACGTCACCATACAAGACACATTACGTCACCATACAAGACACAGTACGTCACCATACAAGACACATTACGTCACCATACAAGACACATTACGTCACCATACAAGACACATTACGTCACCATACAAGACACAGTACGTCACCATACAAGACACATTACGTCACCATACAAGACACATTACGTCACCATACAAGACACATTACGTCACCATACAAAGTACATTACAACTCAATATTAGGAAGGTGTTCTTAACAACACATCCTTTGGCCTTTATTTGACATAATGACACCTTAAGTGATGGCTTATCCAATAGTCTGAGTCCCCTGTCGTGTAGTAGCCGTCAGTCAAAGCACTTTTACAACACGTATGTATGTGTTCCAAAATGGCACCCTATTCACTACGTAGTGCACTACTTTTAAACTATAGCCCTGGTCAAAAGTAGTGCACTACGTAGGGAATAGAGTGCCATTAGGGACTGCCTCTGTCTGGTATGCCGTCAGTGTGTGAGTGGTGTCATTATGTCACCCTCTGTTCCCCCCCAGGGCATGAAAGGAAATGAGGTGATCCAGATGATCGAGAATGGTGAGCGTATGGACATCCCCCCCAACTGTCCCGCGGAGATGTATGACCTCATGAAGAAGTGCTGGACATACAAGTGAGTGAGGATGGGAGCCCAAATTACAGATCTAGAATCAGATTACCCGGGAATCAGAAGGGAATTATAACTATGAGGAGTATGAATAATATCTAACCCTGGTTCAGTAGTTAGGAGGTCAAATCTAACACTGACCTTAGAACAGGGTTTTAGAAGAAACTGTAGCCTATCTGTGGAAAGAAAATATAATCCAAAACCTTGTTACAATTTCCATACAGTATGACAATGGAGAAAGGGAGATAGCAGAACTATCCCATAATTTACAAGCAATATTGTATTCTGAGGCAGTAGTGGGAAAAACTACTCAATTGTCATACTTGAGTAAAAGTAAAGATACCTTAACAGAAAATGACTCACTGTGTACAAGACAGTAGTTTTGGAATTGTTAGTTAGATTACTTGTTATTACTGCATTGTCGGAACTAGAAGCACAAGCATTTCGCTACACTCGCATTAACATCTGCTAACCATGTGTATGTGACAAATAAAATTTGATTTGATTTGATTTGAAATAAAAGTGAAAGTTACCCAGTAAAATACTACTTGAGTAAAAGTCTAAAAGTATCTGGTTTTAATTGTACGTAATTACAGTGGTAGAAAAAGTACATCATTTTTTTTATACAAAGTAAAAGTAAAGGTTATACATCAAATTCCGTCTATTAAGCAAATCAGACGGCACAATCTGTGTATTATTTGTAATTACTGACAGATCAGAGGCACACTCCAACACTCAGACATCATTTACAGACACAGTATTTGTGTTTTGTGAGTCTGCCAGATCAGACACAGTATTTGTGTTTAGTGAGTCTGCCAGATCAGACACAGTATTTGTGTTTAGTGAGTCTGCCAGATCAGACACAGTATTTGTGTTTAGTGAGTCTGCCAGATCAGACACAGTATTTGTGTTTAGTGAGTCTGCCAGATCAGACACAGTATTTGTGTTTAGTGAGTCTGCCAGATCAGACACAGTATTTGTGTTTAGTGAGTCTGCCAGATCAGACACAGTATTTGTGTTTAGTGAGTCTGCCAGATCAGAGACAGTATTTGTGTTTAGTGAGTCTGCCAGATCAGACACAGTATTTGTGTTTAGTGAGTCTGCCAGATCAGACACAGTATTTGTGTTTAGTGAGTCTGCCAGATCAGAGACAGTATTTGTGTTTAGTGAGTCTGCCAGATCAGACACAGTATTTGTGTTTAGTGAGTCTGCCAGATCAGACACAGTATTTGTGTTTAGTGAGTCTGCCAGACCAGAGACAGTATTTGTGTTTAGTGAGTCTGCCAGATCAGACACAGTATTTGTGTTTAGTGAGTCTGCCAGATCAGACACAGTATTTGTGTTTAGTGAGTCTGCCAGATCAGACACAGTATTTGTGTTTAGTGAGTCTGCCAGATCAGAGACAGTATTTGTGTTTAGTGAGTCTGCCAGATCAGACACAGTATTTGTGTTTAGTGAGTCTGCCAGATCAGACACAGTATTTGTGTTTAGTGAGTCTGCCAGATCAGAGACAGTATTTGTGTTTAGTGAGTCTGCCAGATCAGACACAGTATTTGTGTTTAGTGAGTCTGCCAGATCAGACACAGTATTTGTGTTTAGTGAGTCTGCCAGACCAGAGACAGTATTTGTGTTTAGTGAGTCTGCCAGATCAGACACAGTATTTGTGTTTAGTGAGTCTGCCAGATCAGACACAGTATTTGTGTTTAGTGAGTCTGCCAGATCAGACACAGTATTTGTGTTTAGTGTGTCTGCCAGATCAGACACAGTATTTGTGTTTAGTGAGTCTGCCAGATCAGAGACAGTAGGGATAACAAAGTGTTATATTGACAGGTGCCATAATTCTGTCCTGCTTGAGCATTCTAAATGTAACGAGTACTTTTAGGTGTCAGGGAAAGTGTATGGAGTAAAAAGTACATTATTTTATTTAAGAATGTAGTGGAGTAAAAGTAAAAGTTGTCAAAAATATAAATAGTAAAGTACAGATACCAAAAAAAACTACTTAAGTAGTATTTTAAAGTATTTATATTTAAGTAATTTACACCACTGTTCTGAGGAAAAAGTGGATATGACTATCTGGATATTATTGTTGCTTATCTGGCATCTTGTTGATGCTATGGCTCTGGTATAGTACACTATACTGTGTACTTATCGTTGGTTTATCTCCTACAGGGCGGATGAAAGGCCTGGATTTGCGGTTGTTGAGCCCAGACTGAGGGATTACTACTATGACATATCGTCACAATGATCGGTCACCTCAATCAGCAACCACTGGAGTGTAAAGAGCATTTGACTCTGGACCTCAGGAGATACTGCTGCTGTGGGGTGCTAGTGTTTTGCTCTTGGCACCGGTGGCTTCTTGGGAGTTCCTCTCATTAAAAAGTGTTATTAAAACCGAGAAACCTGATTAGTATAGATTTAAAGATTGAACATATTGTAAATTGATTACAAATATCAGTTTTAAACAATGTTGGAAAATGAAGAAAAATATATTTAAAACCACTTGATTGAAACACACATTAATATTTGAGTCATTTAGCAGACGTTCTTATCCAGAACGACTTACAGTTGGTGCATTCATCTTGAGATAGCTAGGTGGACAACCACACATCGCAGTCATAGTAAGTTAATTTTTCCTCAATAAAGTAGCTATCAGCAAAGTCAGAGCTTGTAAGGGGGAATAAGCTATTGTTGGGGGGTGGGAGGAGGGTTGTTGTGCGATTATTTAAGGTACTCTTTGAAGAGGTAGGGTTTTTGGGAAGTTGGGCAGGGACTCTTGCTGCCTTAGCTTCAGGGGAAGCTGGTTCCACAATTGGGGTGCCAGGACATAAAAGAGCTTTGAAGATGTTTTTGTTCTGTTTAATTGACTGGAGTTCTTTTTTTCTTCTCAATCAATATTAAATTTACAATAAAACAAGGGGCCAGGTGATTTTATTTATTTTATCATTACTTTTTTACTTCTCTTTATTCACATTTTAAAATATTTTTTATTTCATGATTCTTCTGGAGTTATGTATCAAAATGCTTCCACATTTTCCTCAGGATGTTATGTTCTGTTTTCCTCATACCTGGCACATATTGTATAATCCAACGGGCGAAGATATATCTGATGTAAATTATTACATTCTGGTTAAATACATTCACTGATGAGAATTGTAATTAGTGTAAAAAAAAAAAAAGAAAGAAGAATCAATACAGTTATTTTAGACTGTCTCACTGTCTTTGAATTGATTTGACAAGAAATAGAACCGAGGGAGAACATTCAACATCACCGACTGAACAAAATAAAAAAGCACTGCTCTATTAATATCAGTTCATATGCATTGCTGTACTTTTGTGTTTCATACATGGCAATTGAATTCTAAAATATATTGTCATGTACTGTAGAATGGTGTTATGGGACCACCTGCAACATGTGGGCTGGAGTTTTATTGTACATCAGCCATCATAGAAATGGAGGCTCTATTGCACGTTTGTCACTTACCTTAGCTACGGTTTTAGAACGATTCCACTAAAACGGGTAACTTTGTTGGCATAACATGTGTTAGGTTAAACCCGACTGCTCTGTCCACACAGGAGTGAGTTCAGCTGAATGGGTTTAAACCCCTTTTGATGGCTAAAGCATAGCTATGCTAACAACACATTACACTTACGTGTAAGTCATTTAGCAGACGCTATTATCCAGAGCGATTTACAGTTAGTGTATTCATCTTAAGATAGCGAGGTGAGAAAACTACATATCACAGTCAAAGTAAGTACATTTTTCCTCAATAAAGAAGTCAGTGCTAGTAGGAAAAGACAAATGCATTTTATTTGTATTTTTTTTGGGGGGGGGGGATACAACAGATATCTTATTTAAGTTGCTCTTGTTGCTCCATAGCCAAGCGCCATGGTCTTGTAGTGGATGCGAGCCTCGACTGGCAGGCAATGGCGTGTACGGAGGAGCGGGGTGACATGGGAGAACTTGGGAAGGTTGAATGCCAGACGGGCCTCGGTGTTCTGGATGAGTTGCAGGGGTTTTTCACTCGGTTAAAAACAGTTTTTCACCCAGTTAAAACTCCTTTCAATTGCCTTCAAACATCACCAAACTCATGGACTATGTAGTTAACCATGTTATGTCAATACTTTGTGAGTCATATTGCACTTTTTGCGCATTACATACCTGAATTAACATGGAACATGATGAGACTGAGAAAAGTTAGTAGTGTTCAGTACACGGCATTCTCCAAGATTGAGGAAGAAACATCCAAAATCTCACGATCCCACTAACGCCCACCATTGACGTCACAGCTCCCTCTAGCGGCAGTAGTCCAGACAGGATATGACATGTGCCTGGATACTGACCTGCACCTCTCCCTGTGTGAGGAAAGGTTGTACTCTACAAATGTTGCACAGAATGAACCTGCAGAAGCGAGTCACTGTTTTGCAGAGAACAATAGGGTATTGTCCAGGGTCACGCCAAGGTCCTTTGCACTCTGTGAAGGGGACACAGTGGAGTTGCCAACCGTTATGGAGAGGTGTTGGAGCGGGCAGGCCTTCCCCAGGAGTCAGAGCAGCTCCATGTTGTTGAGATTGAGATTGAATTAGTGGGCCGACATCCAATCTGAGATATCTGGCAGGCACGCAGAGATGCGTGTCGCCACCTGGGTGTCAGAAGGGGGGAATGACAAAATTAGTTGAGTTGAGGGCCAAGAAACATGCCCTGGGGGACACCAGTAGTGAGAGCACGTGGTGCAGACACAGATCCTCTCCAAGTCACCTGGTAGGAGCGGCCTGCCAGGTAGGATGCAATCCAAGAGTGTGCAGAGCCTGAGACGTCCAGCCCTGAGAGGGTGGAGAGGAGGATCAGATGGTTCACGGTGTCAAAGGCAATGGATAGATCTAGGAGGATGAGAAGAGGAGAGAGAGTCAGCATTGGCAGTGCGGGGATCATCTGTGACACAGAGAAGAGCAGTCTCAGTTGAGTGACCCGTCTTGAAGCATGACTGGTTAGTGTCAAGAGAGAGATAGCGAGAGCGTTGGTCAGAAACAGCATTTAAGTGTTTTGGAAAGAAAAGAAAGAAGGGATACTGGTCTGTAGTTGGAATCAGAGGGGTCGAGTGTTAGTTTGTTGAGGAGGGGAGCGACTTTTTGAAGTATGCAGCCAGTGGTCAGGGATGAGTTGATGAGGGACGTGATTGTCTAGAGAAGGGAAGTGATGATGGGGTTGAGTGGGCAGGATGTCGAGCGGCTGGACATCATTAGTTGCAGGATGTTCAGCACTATGGCACTATGTTCAGTACTATGTTCAGCACTATGGCGCTATGTTCAGCACTATGCACAACACTGCCTTCGGGAAGTATTCAAACCCCTTGACTTTTTCCGCATTTTGTTATGTTACAGCCTTATTATAACATGGATAAAAAAATCTAACAAATCTCAGAAATCTACACACAATACCCCATAATGACTAGAGGTCGACAGATTAATCGGAATGGCCGATTAATTAGGGCCGATTTCAAGTTTTCATAACAATCAGAAATGTGTATTTTTGGACACCGATTTGTCAGATTTTTTTTTTTTTAACACCTTTATTTAACTAGGCAAGTCAGTTAAGAACACATTCTTATTGTCAATGACGGCCTAGGAACGGTGGGTTAACTGCCTTGTTCAGGGGCAGAACGACAGATTTTTACCTTGTCAGCTCGGGGATTCAATCTTGCCAACTTACGGTTAACTAGTCCAACGCTCTAACCACCTGCTTTACATTGCACTCCACAAGGAGCCGGCCTGTTACACGAAGGCAGTAAGAAGCCAAGGGTAAGTTGCTAGCTAGCATTAAACCGATCTTATAAAAAAACAATCAATCAATCAATCATAATCACTAGTTAACTACACATGGTTGATGATATTACTAGTTTATCTAGCGTGTCTTGCGTTGCATATAATCGATGCGGTGCGCATTCGGGAAAAAGGACTGCCGTTGCTCCAACGTGTACCTAACCATAAACATCCATGCCTTTCTTAAAATCAATACACAAGTATATATTTTTAAACCTGCTATATTTAGTTAATATTGCCTGCTAACATGAATTTCTTTTAACTTGGGAAAATGTGTCACTTCTCATACTTCTAGCATTGCGCTGTTTATGACTTCAAGCCTATCAACTCCCGAGATTAGGCTGGTGTAACCAATGTGAAATGGCCTAATAGTCCTATAATTCCTACAATAACTACAACCTAAAACTTCTTACCTGTGAATATTGAAGACTCATGTTAAAAGGAACCACCAGCTTTCATATGTTCTCATGTTCTGAGCAAGGAACTGAAACGTTAGCTTTCTTACATGGCACATATTGCACTTTTACTTTCTTCTCCAACACTTTGTTTTTGCATTATTTAAACCAAATTGAACATGTTTCATTATTTATTTGAGGCTAAATTGATTTTATTGATGTATTATATTAAGTTATATTAAGTTAAAATAAGTGTTCATTCAGTATTGTTGTAATTGTCTTTATTACAAATACATTTTAAAAATCAGCCTATTAATTGGTATTGGCTTTAATTGGTCCTCCAATAATCGGTATCGGTATCAGATTTAAAAAATCATAATCGGTCGACCTCTAATAATGACAAAGCAAAACGTTTGCTGATAAAAAATAAATTAACAGAAATACATTATTTACATAAGTATTCAGACCCTTTGCTATGAGACTTGAAATTGAGATCAGGTCCATCCTGTTTCCATTGATCATTCTTGAGATTTTTCTACAACTTGGAGTCCACCTGTGGTAAATTCAATTGATTGGACATGATTTAGAAAGGCACACACCTGTCTATATAAGGTCCCACAGTTGAAAGTGCATGTCAGAGCAAAACCCAAGCCATGAGGTTGAAGGAATTGTCCGTAGAGCTCTGTTTTATTTCCAGAAGGACATCCATCTCTGCAGCACTCCACCAATCAGGCCATTATAGTAGAGTGGTCAGACGGCAGCCACTCCTCAGTAAAAGGCACAGGACAGCCCGCTTCTAGTTTGCCAAAAGGCACCTAAAGCACCTCTGGTCTGATGAAACCAAGATTTATTTGGCGTAAATACCAAGCATCACATCTGGAGGAAACCTGGCATGCCTACGGTGAAGCATGGTGGTGGCAGCATCATGCTGTGGGGATGTTTTTCAGTGGCAGGGACTGGGAGACTAGTCCGGATCGAGGCAAAGATGAACAGAGCAAAGTACAGAGAGATCCTTGTTGAAAATCTGCTCTAGAGCGTTCAGGACCTCAGACTGGGACGAAGGTTCACCTTCCAGCAGGACAACGACCCTAAGCACACAGCTAAGACAACGGAGGAGTGGCTATGGGACAAGTCTCTAAATATACTTCAGTGGCCCAGCCAGAGCCCGGACTTGAACCCGATCGTTCATCTCTAGAGAGACCTGAAAATAGCTGTGCAGCAACGCTCACCATCCAACCTGACAGATCTTGAGAGGATCTGCAGAGAAGAATGGGAGAAACTCCCCAAAGACAGGTGTGCCAAGCTTGTAGCGTCATACCCAAGAAGACTTGATGCTGTAATCGCTGCCAAAGGTTTCTTCAACAAAGTACTGAGTAAAGGGTGTGAATATGTAAATGTGATATTTCTGTTTTGTATTTGTACTAAATTAGTAACATTTTCAAAAAAACTGTTTTTGCTTTGTCATTATGGGGTATTGTGTGTAGATTGAGGAGGGGAAAAATCAATGTAATCCATTTTAGAATAAGGCTGTAACATAACAAAATGTGGGAAAAGTCAAGGGGTCTGAATACTTTCCAAAGGCACTGTATGTCAGCTCCATAGGAATTTACTTTTAAATCTCAATTGCACTATAGCGCTGAACTTATGTGATACGGATTTAATCTAGCCCTAAGGCAAAGCTGACCTGGACAACCGTAGATCTACAGCATGTCTAAACATTTGTAACACCTGTTGTATTCAGCGCATGTGACAAATAACATTTTATTTGATGTGTCAAAAACACCGCCTAGGGCGGCAGATAGCCTAGTGGTTAGAGCGTTGGACCAGTAACCGAAAGTTTGCTAGATTGAATCTCTGAGCTGACAAGGTAAAAATCTGTCGTTCTGCCCCTGAACAAGGCAGTTAACCCATTGTTCCTAGGCTGTCATTGTAAATAAGAATTTGTTCTTAACTGACTTGCCTAGTCAAACAAAGGTTAATTAAATAAACAAGGCTCGAGGGCTGTGACACATTTCTATGCACTGCCAATGTGCAGTACGCCAAACAACAGTGCATTGCCACACACACACACACCTCTCATCCCAGACCCACACATGAGCCAGCCAGCCAGCCAGTATAATATCATAACTAATAGCAATGACTGAGTATTCTACTGTACCGAGAAGTTTAAAAGTGTTCTAGGTTAGGCCAGGGGCACCGCCAGGGATTTTGGGCCCCATGAAAAGACATCACATTGGGCCCCACCACCACGGGCCACACCAACCCTGCGCAATTGCTGTAACCCCACACCTCCAGAACCCAATCGACCCATTCGAAGCTTTAAATAACTCTACCTTTCCAGGCTTGCAACTCTCTTGTAGTCCAATATTTACTGTAAGATATTTACTGACAGTGAGCTGTGAAAATATAACACTGTGCAGACATGCATGCAACATTCTGCAAGCAGTGGAATTCACTATTTTATGCAAGACTGATACCCTCTATAAGAAACATGCCATCTTTTAGAGTCTAAATGTAATTTTAATGGGAAAATTCTCTTAACATTCAAGTTAAAATAAATATATCTTAAATATACATTAACCTCTTCAATTAAAATCAATTAACATTATCATCTATAGAATGATATAACAAAATAATAAAATCAGAAGCAGATTTTTGAACTAAGTTTACATACCAACTAGACAATAAGCAGCTGTAAAAGTGGAAATGGAAAATGGAAAACAAAATGGAAATGAAAAGGCCTGATGGTGGCGCTAGACGAAAGGTCAAAAGGTCACCAAATCAATAGGTTTCTTCCACTTGGGGTCTTGATTGTGCACAACAAATGTTACGGCAATCCAGCCATTACTTTGAGATACATCTTGTTCTCAGCCTGTAGTCATCATGTGTAGTGATCCAATATCCATAGCCATGCCATTTAACAGTTATCATTGGCCCTTGCTCAGCCTTACTCACCAAGAGCCCAGCTAGCAAATGCAACAGTATGGCTTCCGTCCCTCTCCTCGCCCCTACCTGGGCTCGATCCAGGGACCCTCTGCACACATCAACAACAGCCACCCACGAAGCATCATTACCCATCGCTCCACAAAAGCCGCAGCCCTTGCAGAGCAAGGGGAACCACTACTTCAAGGTCTCAGAGCTAGTGACGTCACCGATTGAAACAGTATTAGCCACCACCAACTCACAAGCCATTTCACATCGGTTACACAAAGTCACTGATCCAATCTTTGAAGTCCAGCTTTCTAGCTAACTGACTTTCAATGGACAGCATGGCAAGACTGCATGTCCTGGGACATAGTGGACCTCAAATAGTTTTTTTTATCAGTTTCAGCTTACTGAAAGCTCTCTCGCCACCAGCAACAGTTTACAGGTAGTGTGCAAAATATACGTAAAGCAATGCACACTTCTACAAAAAATGCTTTGCAGCTGCATCTTACAAATTGCATTCAGGAGACCAAGAGGGGACAAGTTAGGGGGGAAAGTGGCAGCATATACAGTGTCCAGGTGTCTTACTTCATTATGAAACTCAGGTGTAAGATCTCTGGAATAGTTCATGATCAGTGGTTGGCACACAGAAAGGACTTTATCCTCACTAATCTGCCAAAACAGCAGAAAATTCTTCAACAATTTTTGCAGTGATGTGGAACCGTGTGTCCAAGTCACTTATGCAGTAAAAAAAAACACTGTGTTCCAAAACACCGTTGTTGCACTGTCCTGAGCTGTCTCCTCTTGAGAGGTCTCATCATGGAATCTCTTCCTTTTCCTCTGGCGGCTGTGTTCCTTACTAAATTGAGGTGCAACATCCATTTGTGTAGCAATCAGTGTTGCCTCAGACAGGAGAGACTATCATCCATCTCTAAGAGCCTGCATCTCTTCCTTTAAGGCTCTGGTATTGGCTGCCTCTGTGTCAAGTGAGATTTTTCCTGACTGGAGAATCACATTCCTGTCGTCAATGCATTACTGTACCTGCAATTATGCCAACTGACATGTCATTCAACACAATGCTGCTCACCTCCTTCAGGTGGAAGTAGGGCTGGTTCAGGGGTATGGGGATGTGGAGACAGGGTTGGTTCAGGGGTATGGGGATGGAGAGACAGGGCTGGTTCAGGGGTATGGGGAGACAGGGCTGGTTCAGGGGTATGGGGATGGGGAGACAGGGCTGGTTCAGGGGTATGGGGATGGGGAGACAGGGCTGGTTCAGGGGTATGGGGATGGGGAGACAGGGCTGGTTCATGGGTATGGGGAGACAGGGCTGGTTCAGGGGTATGGGGATGGGGAGACAGGGCTGGTTCATGGGTATGGGGAGACAGGGCTGGTTCATGGGTATGGGGAGACAGGGCTGGTTCAGGGGTATGGGGATGGGGAGACAGGGCTGCTGAGCCTGAAGCTGCATCTGTTGGGCCTGGCACCAGGCAGGGGGGCAGGGACAACTGATTTATTATGAATTTGCCTGCATTGATCAAATGTCAGCAAACAGAGGAGCGAAATGTAAACACTCAGTATGTTCTGTGAAGATATTATGTAACTAAGGTTAGTAGAGCAAAAGTAGACTATTTCACTACCAAGTTTTTGGTATTTATCATTATTTTTATTTCTACTTTGCACATTCTCCCATTGCAAATCTACCATTCCAGTGTTTTACTTGCTATATTGTATTTACTTTGCCACCATGGTCTTTTTGCCTTTACCTCCCTTATCTCACCTCATTTGCTCACATCGTATATAGACTTGTTTATACTGTATTATTGACTGTATGTTTGTTTTACTCCATGTGTAACTCTGTGTTGTTGTATGTGTCGAACTGCTTTGCTTTATCTTGGCCAGGTCGCAATTGTAAATGAGAACTTGTTCTCAACTTGCCTACCTGGTTAAATAAAGGTGTTCTCAACTAGCCTACCTGGTTAAATAAAGGTGAAATAAAAAAATAAATAAATTTGGAGTTAAATACCTTTTGATTAGAATCGCAGCATATTATGCACATCTGCCAGAATAGCAGTAAAGGCTGGACAAATATTGATATCTTCTTTTGTTTCAATATGTTAATACGGCTATATTCATTATAAAGGGACATATTTTATCATATGTAAAACAATCATACCATAGCAGTCTATGTATGGCCCGTTAATCCATTGTGTTTTTTCAATATGGCCCGTGAAATCCTTGTTTTTTCAATAAGGCCCGCAAATCCCTTGTGTTTTTTTCAATATGGCCCTGGAATCCCTTGTGTTTTTTTCAATATGGCCCTGGAGTCCCTTGTGTTGTTTCAATATGGCTTTTTGTACTGATTGTGTTTGACGCCCCTTATCTAGAGTATAGGGCCAGGATTCAATCAAAGGCCTGTTGTCTACAAAAGCACAGTGCTTTACATTTAAATGTAATTTCAGCTTGAGCCTACAGCTGCAGCGTTTACTCAGCCTAGATATTCAACTCTATGAATATAGATGGACCAGAACTAGACTAGACATCCAACACCTCCAACTCCACTATAGACCTAGACAGACTAGACAGACTAGATATTGTACTCCACTATAGAACTGATTTCATAGACTAGACATCCAACTCGATTACAGACCTAGACCGTCTAGACATTGAACTCCATTATAGTCCTAAACCAACTAGAAAAGACTTCAACCCATCCATCCATCCACTAATTATATAAATATATTTTTAAAATATGTGTTATTATATTATCCATTAACACTAGATGGCAGTATTGATTCATTTCGATGTCGGCTCAAGACAGACAGACCCGCATTTCTCAAGTGACCCACTTCTGATAAAGATGTATGACCATATTAGAGAGACATATTTCCCTCAGATTACACAGATCCACAAAGAATTCGAAAACAAATCCAATTTTGATAAACTCCTATATCTACTGGGTGAAATTCCACAGTGTGCCATCACAGCAGCAGGATTTGTGACCTGTTGCCACAAGAAAAGGGCAACCAGTGACGAACAAACACCATTGTAAATACAACCCATATTTATGCTTCTTTATTTATATATACAACACTGTATATATACATAATATGACATTTGAAATTTGTAATGTCTTTATTGTTTTGAAACTTCTGTATGTGTAATGTTTACTGTTACTTTTTATGGTTTATTTCACTTTTGTATATTATCTACCTCACTTGCTTTGGCAATGTTAACACATGTTTCCCATGCCAATAAAGCCCCTTGAATTGAATTTAATTAAAGACCACCACTAGGCTTGCTAATTTCACAAACATTTATTTTTAGATCGAACCGGATAGTGTTAAGCATACAGTCCACTATATTGACACGAGTAAAACAGAGACATTTGTATATATTAAGGCACCACAGGCAAAAAAAATCGATTTTGCTTCCATCTGTCCATTTTCAGATTTTGGGATATTTTGCAACTAATACTTTTATAAAATGTACAAAAATATATCGGCAATAATGTATATAAATACTTTATTTGTATAATTTTATGTCTCAACTTCACCTAACATAAATGCCGTTCTTGATAGCATGTTTCATGTAGAACTTCAACCACTATTTTAAAATAGAATCATATATTGAATCATATATCATTCAAACGCTTGTTTTCCGGCGCATATCGCTAGCTTGTCCATACATGGCTATATCATTTGTAGACGTAGTGCCTAGTGCTGAAAGATTAGTCATTTCCTGACATCCGATTGGTTACTGGCATTTAAAGGCCCTTTCCGGCAAAGCGCTTCCTTGTTTGAAAATATCTCCCGCGAAAAATCAAATGTAAAGAGAGACCAAATGAGAAAATGTCAAAGAATATACCTACGGTATGTGAATAAAAATAGGCGATCTCAGTTAGCCAATGCGAGAAAAGCAGTGAATGAAAGAAAACATTTTCCTGATCCGCCGGTCGAGGCAGTGGCACTATAGGTAGAGGAGGAAAAGGAGGTAGCCCGCAGCAGCGCGTTGAGACACAAATTAGTTGAAATGAAGATGACAACAAGCAGCGATCAAGCAGACAGTAGCCAGCCAACAGTTGCTTTTATTCCACATGTCTCAAATAAACCAAACGGTACATTATTTGATTTTCCCTAATTGTCTAAACACTGGACTGAAAATCACCATAGACTTCACCAACCAGTGATTCCGTCATTCTGTCATGATAGAATGTGCAGACTGTGAAGGCGATCATGGTGCATTTAAGATGAGTGTTTACACTTCCTCCATGCTGCAGGACAACTCCAGGGGAGATGTGGCATTTGATTATTCTTCTAGCCCATGAACTTGGACTTGGTCATGCAGTCAGTCTTAGGGATTCCTTCCTTGCTTCTCAGCTCATATCAGAGACATGCCAGGTAAATGAAAAGGGAGAGTAGCCCATTATTGTCAGGTGACTTGCTATGGATAAATAATATTTATTTCCTTGCTCCAGCAAATGTATTCAACGTTAACAAAACAGAGTGACAGGAAAACAACTATACAATGAGACTGTCACATAGGCCTTACAGTGTCATAGGGCTGTAGCCAAAGGTGATTAGTGAGAAATTAGCATTACATAACGTAAATGCATGCTGATATGCTAATATTTACATAGGGTAACATGCTGATATGCTAATATTTACATAGGGTAACATGCTGATATGCTAATATTTACATAGGGTAACATGCTGATATGCTAATATTTACATAGGGTAACATGCTGATATTTCGTCCTGCAGTTATGTCTGTAACGTCGACAGACGTTTCACAAGCCATACAGTGGCTTGTGAAAGTATTCACCCCCCCCCCCTTGGCATTTTTCCTATTTTGTTGGCTTTACAACTACACAACATGCCAACATGCCAACATGGAGCGATGGGTAACGATGCTTCGAGGGTAACTGTTGACGTGTGCAGAGCGTAGCTGGTTCGAGCCCAGGTCGGGGCGAGGGGACGGACGTAAAGTCTATACTGTTACACGTGCATAACTATTATTCCCCCCTAAGACAATACTTTGTAGAGCCACCTTTTGCAGTAATTACAGCTGCAAGTCCATTGGGGTATGTCTCTATAAGCTTGGCACATCTTGCCACTGAGATTTTTGCCCATTCTTCATGGCAAAACTGCTCCAACTCCTTCAAGTTGGATGGGTTCCTCTGATGTACAGCAATCTAAGTCATACCACAGATTCTCAATTGGAATGAGGTCTGGGCTTTGACTAGGCCATTCCAATACATTTAAATGTTTCCCCTTAAACAACTTGAGTGTTGCTTTAGCAGTATCCTTAGGTTCATTGTCCTGCTGGAAGGTGAACCTCCTTCCCAGTCTCAAATGTCTGGAAGACTGAAACAGGTTTCCCTCAAGAATTTCCCTGTATTTAGCCCCATCCATCATTCCTTCAATTCTGACCAGTTTCCCAGTCCCTGCAAATGAAAAACACAGCATGATGTTGGCACCACCATGCTTTACTGTGGGGATGGTGTTCTCAGGGTGATGAGAGGTGTTGGGTTTGTGCCAGACATAGCGTTTTCCTGATGGCCAAAAAGCTCAGTTTTAGTCTCATCTGACCAGAGTACCTTCCATATGTTTGGGGAGTCTCCCACATGCGTTTTGGCGAACACCAAACATGTTTGCTTATTTATTTCTTTAAGCAATGGCTTTTTTTCTGGACACTCTTCCGTAAAGCCCAGCTCTGTGGAGTGTACTGCTTAAAGGGGTCCTATGGACAGATACTCTAATCTCCGCTGTGGAGCTTTGCAGCTCCTTCAGGGTTATCTTTGGTCTCTTTGTTGCCTCTCTGATTAATGCCCTCCTTGCCTGGTCCGTGACTTTTGGTGGGCAGCCCTCTCTTGGCAGGTTTGTTGTGGTGCCATATTCTTTCCATTCTTTAATAATGGGATGTTCAAAGTTTAGGATATTTTTTAAGGTTCCTGGCCTGTTTTGCGAGCTCTTTGGTCTTCATGGTGCCGCTTGCTTGGTGGTGTTGCAGACTCTGAGGCCTTTCAGAACAGGTGTAGATATACACCTGTTCACGTGACAGATCATGTGACACTTAGATTGCACACAGTGAACTTTATTTAACTAACTATGTCACTTCTGAAGGTAATTGGTTGCACCAGATCTTATTTGGGGGCTTCATAGCAAAGGGGGTAAATACATATACATGCACCACTTTTCCATTATTAATTTTTTTACATTTCCATTCACCAATTTGGACTATTTTGTGTATGTCCATTACATGAAATCCAAAGAAAAAATGCAACAAAATAGGAAAAACGCCAAGTGGGATGAAAACTTTTTCAAGGTACGGTAGGTAATAAGTACTTTTCCACCCCCACAGAGATTCAGAGAGGGCTACAGTCAATGGAGAGTGCTGCAAAGATAATTAGAAGAGCAGATATAGACCCAGACATAGCAGATATGCTGAAGGAGGATGAGGATGACATCATAGACATGAATGTATCCTTCAATGGCACAAGAGAGGATTCACTTCCAACTACGGGATATGTGTGTGCATTGGTTCTGGTACCAGCGAGCCATAGAAAATGGGGAAGATCCAACCTGTCACAAAAACCTTAAGAGGCTTAAGATTTTTAATAGAGAGGTTGCACAGAAAATGGTAGCTGTATATCATAGGATGTCAAATGATAACGTCCTCCGAAGAATGTAGCACGGAGGTACCCAGAATGCAAAGGAATGTCTGAACTCTGTAATATAGTCGCGATGACACAAAACTGTCTTCGTGGGCAAAAGCCACATTGACGGAGCATCCAGTATGGCAGTAGCCACGTTCAATGAGGGAGCCACTGCTATAGCAAATGTGATTAACAAATTATGGCTTGACAGCACTTTGGTGACACTGGAGCAATCAGAGAGGAGTTGTGAGAGTTGATGCTTCTTCAATGGAGTGTGCCAAGCGTAAGTACAGTCAAGAAAGTAAATCGTCACCAGCAACAACTCAAAGAGGGCCTTACATATGGGGCAGGCATAGCTGATTAATGTTCTGCACATTTCAACAGCCATACAAAATCCTTACATGTGACAAATTGAGCAAAGTGATATGAGAATTTGCCCAAAACTGCATATTTGCCCAACAGACCAGTATTCAAAGCATATGCTCTACTGCTTGAAACAAACATATTCAATGTGCTAATGCATGTGTAAAATATATATTTGATGTTCATTTGTCAGTTTAGAAGTGATATATGAATAAGAGTTTAATTAATGTGACATAAATGGTCATATTTATGGAAAGTACATTTTAATTGCATTAGCCTGTCTTTATCGGCCATTTTCTCAAAATGACATGTTCCCGGTGTGCCAATTCATGTTTCTCAGTCTTCAAACGACACACATTCCCATTATTCCACACACAGGTTCTTAGGTCTTATAGTCAGACTTTTACAGAGGCTTTTTTTAAATATCTTGTGTCATTTTGATTTTAAGTGTCATTTTATGTGTAAATATATGCTAAATATGCATCCGTCATACATGTGAATAGTGTTTTTTAAATAATTCCATGAAATGACAATATTTTGATGAACTGATCTGTAACCAAACAAAAAAATGTAACATTCTGCATTGAAGCAATGTGTTGAAAAACAGATTATTGTCATATGCAAATTAGCGCATATTTAAGGCTGGGTTGCCTAATTTGCATATTTACATTTACAAATAAATAAAACTTGTAATACAATAATATATTGAATTTATGTATACTTTCAACTGGTAAAGTTTCAGTCTGATGAGAGTAAAGAAGAACAAATAAATCCATATTAGCCTGTGGAGCCTGGCCTTAAGGATTCCCATTAGTTCCTGCCAAGGCAGCAGCTCCTCTTCCTGGGGTCCAGCAAAAAACAGTTTTTTTAAACATCACAATACATTTCACAACAGATTTCAAAACACATTGTGTTCCCTCATGCCACTACTCTACTACCACATATCTATAACACAAAATGAATGTGTACGTGTGTGTATAGTGCGCATGTTATCGTGTGTGTGTGTGTGTATACATGTGTTTGTGCCTGTGTGTCTCTTCCCAGTCTCTGCTGTTCCATTATTTGTATTTGTTTTATTAAATTATATATTACTCCTCATATAATAACAATAATTTCCATATTTTAAGTAAAATGAAACTATTCTCATTATTCTTATACCACTTATGCTGCTGCCATACTGTTTACTATTATTATAATTATTCATCCTGCTACCAGTCACTTTCTCCTAATCCTTGCCTACATGTACACATTTACCTCAAACTACTCCAGTAATTTGTAAATTTGGTATTGCCACACCTCATGCCCTTTAAGAATATGGGTATAATACATTTTAAATTTCAGGTTAATATTCCACTGTTTTAAATGTTTAAAATCATGGAGATGAGAATCAGTTGCTAACTAACATAACGGTTAAGTTTGGGTTTCCTTTAAAGCCGTAATCCGTAGAGGTGAAAGTGCCTCGTCCGTTTGCGACATTACAACAACATATACTGTTTTATACCCTCTGACATCATTGCCAGTGCGATAGAACAGCAGACTAGGTAGTACATCATTTGGTTTTACCACGGTGCGGAATGATCCTCTGCTCCATGTCATAAACCAAACAATAACAAAATGCGCCTGGGGAGACCAGTGGTGGACGCAGTTTCACCTCGTGCATTAACTGTCAACCTCACATGACATAAGATTGTTGTATTTTATTAATACAGTGGACGTGGTGTACTGTGCACTAAAGGCATCTGAGCTGGTGAATGACAAACTCTTGACCCTTAGTTGATACAGGCCCTTGAGTTGACACAACTAGGAGTCTGACAAAACTAGGAGTCTGACACAACTAGGAGTCTGACAAAACTAGGAGTCTGACAAAACTAGGAGTCTGACAGAACTAGGAGTCTGACAGAACTAGGAGTCTGACAAAACTAGGAGTCTGACAGAACTAGGAGTCTGACAGAACTAGGAGTCAGACAGAACTAGGAGTCAGACAGAACTAGGAGTGTGACAAAACTAGGAGTCTGACGAAACTAGGAGTCTGACAAAACTAGGAGTCTGACAGAACTAGGAGTCTGACAGAACTAGGAGTCTGACAGAACTAGGACACACTACCAGCCGTTCCACATGCACATACAGTACATCTAAGTTAATTCAGTCTATTGATATAATACCGACATGACTGTGACGTGGAGTACATGTTTTACACTATGAATAAACAACTGAGACACTTATCTCCTAAAGAATTTGCTAATGCTACAATATATATATTGAAATGGTGTGTTGCTGAAGAATGCTCCAGATGAACCACATTCTCCAGCTTTGTTTAGACGTACAGTAGAAGAGAAACGGTTACTCGAAATGAGGAGGAAGACAAATCCGTTACGCTGGTTGGGCTGCGGTGACAACTCAACAAAAAAAAGGTTGACTTTCTCAAACATCTGCTCGGAGTGGATGTCGACCACAGTGCACCTAGGATGTCTCCCACGAGCCCGGCCAGCGGAAAGAGTCGGCCCTCAGGTTGAAGGAGGGAGCCTCTCTTTTTCTTTTTTTAAAATTCTTTTGTTGTTTTTTTACGCAACCTTCACTTTGTGGTGGGATCCCCCTCGGCTCAGTGCTGGGGCATCTGCCGGAAACAGGGCAGCCACAGTGGGGATGTGCATGCAGCCTTGTCTCAGGCTTCACAGGCCTGAAACAGCAGCTCTGGTCAGGGCCCTAACAGTCTGTCTGCCTGTCTGCAAGGGTGTGATAGATAGCCAGAGGCCCCCTGAAGACTTCTACACACACACGCACACGCACACACACACACACACACACACACACACACACACACACACACACACACACACACACACACACACACACACACACACACAATGACATGAGAAACACTGGGCTGGTAAACCAGATATTATTTCTGACAAAATTAAGAATAGTTCTGAGAGGCATTGTGTCTGCTTGTGGTAGACTGGGTTCTAGTGGAAAGTGGCACCTGTTACTCCTGGTTCTGAGGTATTTTGGTCTTTGGAGCGGTTCAACTGTCAATTTGAGTTAAAGGCACAGTTTGCACTTCTAAACGCAAGCGGACTTGCAGAACTCTGCGCTAAATTCACCTCTATGCTCCCTGTTCATTTTCACCTGTTATGGTTCTACAATAATATCACGTCAGGTCCTGACAAAGACCTAGTTGTACTTTTCTTCTTAAACACTTTGGGAGCAGCATAACAGTGTGCAGATATATATATATTTTCTACTCTATATTATTCTACAACAGCGCAATTAGTTAAATTCAAAGAGCAAAGCAGGACTGAAATCCATTCTTCCTTGCCACAAGGGAAGAAAATGAGTGTTTACATCAACTGAAAAAAAAGGCCTGCTCTGATTATCGCCAAGTGTCTGTGTCCTGGTTAACACCAAGTAACAAAACATGTATTAGAAAGGCAAGCATCCGCAAACTACTAGCGTAGTAAAAAAGTAAATAGCTGGGCATATTGTCAAAGGACTACATCCATTCCTTCACAGCATTTGTGAACTTCTGCGACAGTGCTCCCTAACCCCTTCCATCTACATCCGTATTACACCAACGGTGATCTCCAAAAGCATTGGGATGGTGCATTTTATGTTGTTGTTTTGGCTCTGTATTCCAGCACTTTGGATTTGACCATTCATTTCTATTGGCCATAAAATGATCTGAAACACAACCAAAACGAACAGCCAATGCATCCAACAAATGTGTAGAGTCACGATGTAGTCATTGAGTGCTAAGAATATGGGACCAAATACTATTTACTACTTTAATACACAGTAAAATGGGGGGGGGGGGGGGGACTATGTACAACAAGTGCTGTAATTTCTAAACGGTTCCCCCGACATGGATGAAAGTACCCTCAAATTAAAGCTGACAGTCTCCACTTCAACCTCATAGTCATTGTAAAATGTCATATCCAAAGTGTTGGATTACAGAGCCAAAACAACAAAGAATGTGTCACTGTCCCAATACTTTTGGAGCTCACTGTACATATTGTGTAAATAAAACTGTGCCCTCTCTAAAGTCAACGAAGAGTGAACTAAACAAATGTAATCACAGTCGACCAACAATATCTCTAATCCCAACAGTCACTTGTATGTCATACTGACGTGTGGTTACTAGGTGCTCAACTACAGTATTGAATAACCCCCGTATGAGGAGACAGTGATAAAGGTCCTATGTGGTGTGAAGTTTAATTTATTACACTGTGTGCAGTGGAAGCGGCTGCCAGTTTCAAACCACCGGATATCCATTAGAAGTCTATACAGTCAGACTGAATCTTCCCTGGGTCCTGTGTGGTTGACCTGCGGTAGACCTTTGCCAGTAACTGTATTGCAGAGCCACTAGCTGGGAGCTAATGCTAAGCTAATGCCCAGAGGCTATCTCACTACAGCAAACTAGCAGATCCACGGACTACACACCGAGCAGATTCTTTCAACAACTGTCCATAGGTGGTTGGGTTGGCTATAGTTGGATAGGTGTGTAGAATCCTTAACAACCCTGTGACTAAAGTTGGATAGGTGTGTAGAATCCTTAACAAACCTGTGACTAAAGTTGGATAGGTGTGTAGAATCCTTAACAAACCTGTGACTAAAGTTGGATAGGTGTGTAGAATCCTTAACAACCCTGTGACTAAAGTTGGATAGATGTGTAGAATCCTTAACAACCCTGTGACTAAAGTTGGATAGGTGTGTAGAATCCTTAACAAACCTGTGACTAAAGTTGGATAGGTGTGTAGAATCCTTAACAACCCTGTGACTAAAGTTGGATAGGTGTGTAGAATCCTTAACAAACCTGTGACTAAAGTTGGATAGGTGTGTAGAATCCTTAACAACCCTGTGACTAAAGTTGGATAGGTGTGTAGAATCCTTAACAACCCTGTGACTAAAGTTGGATAGATGTGTAGAATCCTTAACAACCCTGTGACTAAAGTTGGATAGGTGTGTAGAATCCTTAACAACCCTGTGACGAAAGTTGGATAGGTGTGTAGAATCCTTAACAACCCTGTGACTAAAGTTGGATAGATGTGTAGAATCCTTAACAAACCTGTGACGAAAGTTGGATAGGTGTGTTGAATCCTTAACAACCCTGTGACTAAAGTTGGATAGGTGTGTAGAATCCTTAACAACCCTGTGAGACCCCAAGCATAGATCCAAACGAGGAAACATTTTCACTACTCCTCAGGAATACTTGTAATAGGCCTCTGTTTATAAAAAAAATATTTAAACAATTTGGAAATATGCTACGTTGGGCTTCAATGGTTGGAAACTTTTGTGGAAAGACAACTGTGAAATTCTATAAAAAATCCCATGAAAGTGGATGAAAAGCATTGATGTGTAATGGAACATATTGTATAAAGGTATACAAATCTGAAATTAAGTTATATATAGTCAGAAATTGCCAAATGTATCAACTTGACCAACTTGACCATTTTTTTTGTATTTTGCTATCAAAAACATATATCTTTGAAAAGGTTAAAATATTTTGTGGGTGTTCTTTCTATAGAGAACATGTAACTTACTTTGAATCATATTTGGTTGTCCTTTCTGGTCTGTAAAGCAGGGATCTTTGAGCCTGATCCTGGGGAACCACAATCTAACTAAACTAATCAAATCATCATAAAGCCTGGGGTGAATCAGGTGTGTTAGTGCAGGGCTGGAACAAATGCCTGCACACCCTGTCTGTCCCCAAGACCAGAATTGTGTTTTATATCTAAAGCAATATCTTCTTACTTCCTTTAGGTTCCTTTAGGATCATATAGGTTCCTTTAGGTTCCTGTGGACTCCTGTAGGTTCCTTTGGGTTCCTGTGGACTCCTGTAGGTTCCTTTAGGTTCCTGAGGGTTCCTTTAGGATCATATAGGTTCCTTTATGTTCCTGAGGGCTCCTGTAGGTTCATGTAGGTTCCTTTAGGTTCCTGGGGGCTCCTGTAGGTTCATGTAGGTTCCTTTAGGTTCCTTTGGGATCATATAGGTTCCTTTAGGTTCCTGTGGGCTCTTGTAGGTTCATGTAGGTTCCTTTAGGTTCCTGTGGGGTACTGTAGGTTCATGTAGGTTCCTTTAGGTTCCTGTGGGCTCCTATAGGTTCATGTAGGTTCCTTTAGGTTCCTGAGGGCTCCTGTAGGTTCATGTAGGTTCCTTTAGGTTCCTGAGTGCTCCTGTAGGTTCATGTAGGTTCCTTTAGGTTCCTGTGGGCTGCTGTAGGTTCATGTAGGTTCCTTTAGGTTCCTGTGGACTCCTGTAGGTTCCTGTAGGTTCTTGTGGGCTCCTGTAGGTTCATGTAGGTTCCTTTAGGTTCCTGTGGACTCCTGTAGGTTCCTGTAGGTTCTTGTGGGCTCCTGTAGGTTTACGTAGGTTCCTTTAGGTTCCTGGGGGCTCCTGTAGGTTCATGTAGGTTCCTTTAGGTTCCTGTGGACTCCTGTAGGTTCTTGTAGGTTCCTTTAGGTTCCTGTGGACTCCTGTAGGTTCTTGTAGGTTGCTTTAGCACACAGGCGTTTTTGGTCCAATAATCTACATCGATATGATCTGTTTATTCTGCTGTGACTTCACAGGTCAAATATATGCTAAATCATGGGTTGTGTGTTATTTAATGTCACTCTGAATCTCAACAGAATTGATTAACCCTTAGCTATGAAACATATAAAGAGTATATTACACTGGCAGGACAAACAAAAAATGAAGATTAAGCATAAGGGTCTAACTGAATTAAGGTTAGGATTAAGATTAGGTTTAGGGACAAGAGTTAAGGTTAAGATTAGGTTTAGTTTCAGTAAGGTTAGGGTTAAGGTTAGGTTTAGTTTCAGTAAGGTTAGGGTTAGAGAAAGGCTTAAAAGTTAACATTGTGTTAGCGGACTGCCATCTGCCGCCAAACAAAATCTGCTAGTTGAATATCATCATCGTCATCATCGTTCAGCTGCAGAACAGTCGACTAGTCCATTGGTTCCCAAACGGTAGGGAATACACATTACACACGTAAGGCATAATGTATAGAATTGGAGCTTTAAAGGTGCAAAATGTTCTCTGCACCCCATGACAGAATGTGTAGAATTTAAGGAAATATGCTTGAAACATGCAACAAGAGGGGTGTGAACCGTTTGTGTCGTGAACAATGCTTGTGCCCATAGAAATAGACGTGGCATGTGCAGGGGCGCATAGGGGGAGCGCGGGATGTTTCACAATGCTGGAAGGGGAGCAATGTTGGAAGGGGCAATGCTGGAAGGGGAACAATGCTGGAAGGGGAGCAATGCTGGAAGGAGGGCAATGCTGGAAGGGGAGCAATGCTGGAAGGGGAGCAATGTTGGAAGGGGAGCAATGCTGGAAGGGGGGCAATGCTGGAATGGGGGCAATGCTGGAAGGAGGACAATGCTGGAAGGGGGGCAATGCTGGAAGGGGGCAATGCTGGAAGGGGGCAATGCTGGAAGGGGACAATGTTGGAAGGGGGCAATGCTGGAAGGGGAGCAATGCTGGAAGGGGAGCAATGCTGGAAGGGGGCAATGCTGGAAGGGGGCAATGCTGGAAGGGGACAATGTTGGAAGGGGGCAATGCTGGAAGGGGGGCAATGCTGGAAGGGGGGCAATGCTGGAAGGGGGCAATGCTGAAGGGGGCAATGCTGGAAGGGGGGCAATGCTGGAAGAGGGCAATAATGGAAGCGGGCAATAATGGAAGCGGGCAATGCTGGAAGGGGAGCAATGCTGGAAGGCGGACAATGCTGGGAGGGGGACAATGCTGGAAGGGGGGCAATGCTGGAAGGGGAGCAATGCTGAAAGGGGGCAATGTTGGAAGGGTGCAATGCTGGATGGGGGGCAATGCTGGAAGGGGGCAATGCTGGAAGGGGGGCAATGCTGGAAGGGGGGCAATGCTGGAAGGGGAGCAATGCTGGAAGGGGAGCAATGCTGGGAGGGGGCAATGCTGGAAGGGGAGCAACGCTGGAAGGGGGGAAACGCTGGAAGGGGGGCAATGCTGGAAGGGGGGCAATGCTGGAAGGGGCAATGCTGGAAGGGGAGCAATGCTGGAAGGAGGGCAATGCTGGAAGGGGAGCAATGCTGGAAGGGGAGCAATGTTGGAAGGGGAGCAATGTTGGAAGGGGAGCAATGCTGGAAGGGGGGCAATGCTGGAATGGGGGCAATGCTGGAAGGAGGACAATGCTGGAAGGGGGGCAATGCTGGAAGGGGAGCAATGTTGGAAGGGGAGCAATGCTAGTTCGGGGGGCAATGCTGGAAGGGGAGCAACGCTGGAAGGGGGGAAATGCTGGAAGGGGGGCAATGCTGGAAGGGGGGCAATGCTGGAAGGGTGCAATGCTGGAAGGGGGGCAATGCTAGAAGGGGCCATGCTGGAAGGGGAACAATGCTGGAAGGGGAGCAATGCTGGAAGGGGGGCAATGCTGGAAGGAGGACAATGCTGGAAGGGGGGCAATGCTGGAAGGGGGCAATGCTGGAAGGGGGCAATGCTGGAAGGGGACAATGTTGGAAGGGGGCAATGCTGGAAGGGGGGCAATGCTGGAAGGGGAGCAATGCTGGAAGGGGAGCCATGCTGGAAAGGGAGCCATGCTGGAAGGGGAGCAATGTTGGAAGGGGGGCAATGCTGGAAAGGGAGCAATGCTGGAAGTGGGGGGCAATGCTGGAAGGGGGGCCCCAAACATTTTTGTGAACCCCTGAACTAGTCGACCAGAACAGTTAACTAGTTTTAAATCTTCTTCGTCATCGTTCAGCTGCAGAACAGTCGCCTCGTCAACCAGTTGAATATCATCATTCAGCTGCAGAACAGCCGACTTGTCGACAAGTTGAATATACACTACATAAAACATGAGAAAGGGATGTTAAAAATGGATTTGGAGTACAGTGGGAGCTCATGTACCAAGTGAGTCACTGAACACATGCTTAGTCCCTTTATCAACCACTAGAGGAGGCCCGTGCACAGAGGAAGACTGACTGTCTCAGGGCCTTGTCTTACCACCGTCTCAGGGCCTTGTCTTTCCACCGTCTCAGGGCCTTGTCTTACCACCGTCTCAGGGTCTTGTCTTACCACCGTCTCAGGGCCTTGTCTTACCACCGTCTCAGGGCCTTGTCTTACCACCGTCTCAGGGCCTTGTCTTACCACCGTCTCAGCGCCTTGTTTTACCACCGTCTCAGCGCCTTGTCTTACCACCGTCTCAGGGCCTTGTATTACCACCGTCTCAGGGCCTTGTCTTACCACCGTCTCAGGGCCTTGTTTTACCACCGTCTCAGGGCCTTGTCTTACCACCGTCTCAGGGCCTTGTCTTACCACCGTCTCAGGGCCTTGTCTTACCACCGTCTCAGCGCCTTGTTTTACCACCGTCTCAGGGCCTTGTCTTACCACCGTCTCAGGGCCTTGTCTTACCACCGTCTCAGGGCCTTGTCTTACCACCGTCTCAGGGCCTTGTCTTTCCACCGTCTCAGGGCCTTGTCTTACCACCGTCTCAGGGCCTTGTCTTACCACCGTCTCAGGGCCTTGTTTTACCACCGTCTCAGGGCCTTGTCTTTCCACCGTCTCAGCGCCTTGTTTTACCACCGTCTCAGGGCCTTGTCTTACCACCGTCTCAGGGCCTTGTCTTACCACCGTCTCAGGGCCTTGTCTTACCACCGTCTCAGGGCCTTGTCTTACCACCGTCTCAGGGCCTTGTCTTACCACCGTCTCAGGGCCTTGTCTTACCACCGTCTCAGGGCCTTGTCTTACCACCGTCTCAGGGCCTTGTCTTACCACCGTCTCAGGGCCTTGTCTTACCACCGTCTCAGGGCCTTGTCTTACCACCGTCTCAGGGCCTTCCTTGTCTTACCACCGTCTCAGGGCCTTGTCTTACCAGTGTCACAAACTGTCCCAACCAACAACTGCTTGTCTATTGCGTCCTCTACAGCAGGTATCATCAACTATTCAGCAGTGGGACGATTCTTTCCTGAGCAGTTGGTCAGGGGTGCGGAATACTTTGGAACAAATTTACATAATTTAAAAAATCACTTGGTGCTGATTGGCTGGTGTTTTTGCAGTTTTTATGTCCAAAAATAATAAGACTTGGGGGAGGGGACAAATAAAATCAACTGTGGCGTGCCAGTTGGAAATCCACTGAATAGCTATAACAACCTCTGCATGTTATATCATCATGTACACATGCTTCACACATGTTGTGCCAAAGACCTCATACCTTCATCCACAGGAAGTGGATGTTGACATAGTCCAGCCCACGCTGGTGATTCAGGACTATGACATGCAGACGCAATAGGGCTATTCACGGCTTGGCCTGACTTAAGAAACATTTTTGTGGGCTTATGTAAATTTAACTTCCTTTATTGTGACTTGAGAGTGTCTCATTTGGAAGTTAAAGGTGTTTGGTACAGGATTAAACTTGAAGTTGATCATATTTGCTCCCTGTACCTTGGTGATCAGGTTTGGTGCCATTAACCATTTTACTTTTCAACTTCAACGGGGTAGGGACGTAACAAGGATCTCGAATAGCAAGGACCTTAAACAAATACAATGGACTACCTCTTGGCTTCTGTTTCTACTGGCTGGTGGTGACATCAGGTTTTGGTAGAGCCACACCCAGTTGAAAATGCCCCACGGTCAGGCGTGCTAGGCAAGCAGTTGTGATCCACTGACATAGTGGACAGACTGACTCAATGGAAATAAGTCTCTGTCACAAACTCAATTCAGGACTATGACATGCAGACGCAATAGGGCTATTCACGGCTTGGCCTGACTTAAGAAACATTTTTGTGGGCTTATGTAAATTTAACTTCCTTTATTGTGACTTGAGAGTGTCTCATTTGGAAGTTAAAGGTGTTTGGTACAGGATTAAACTTGAAGTTGATCATATTTGCTCCCTGTACCTTGGTGATCAGGTTTGGTGCCATTAACCATTTTACTTTTCAACTTCAACGGGGTAGGGACGTAACAAGGATCTCGAATAGCAAGGACCTTAAACAAATACAATGGACTACCTCTTGGCTTCTGTTTCTACTGGCTGGTGGTGACATCAGGTTTTGGTAGAGCCACACCCAGTTGAAAATGCCCCACGGTCAGGCGTGCTAGGCAAGCAGTTGTGATCCACTGACATAGTGGACAGACTGACTCAATGGAAATAAGTCTCTGTCACAAACTCAAGGCGAAATACCTTTACCATTTACTCAACTTACGGACATTTGGTAGCACTACTTACAGCCAACAGTTATAATGCATTATGATGTGGTTGTAATGCATTGTAACATCAGCATGTATGACCTCCTTATAATGTCTTATATGGTAGCCATTTTAAATCAGTTGAACATTTGCTAGATGGATAGACATAATACATTATAAGCCTTGTAATAAGACATTGTAAATGCCCATACATGCTTCTGACAGATGTTACAAGACATTTCGACAGAGGCATCAACTACTTCCTACTTGAGAGCTAGAAATAACAGCGCTGATGAAGTGTTCAGTCTAGTATGAGATAAATGACCTTGATGCTGGTTTTATCACAGCCTCCTAATTGAGACCAACTCTATATGTGTAGAGAAGAAACAAGTCTAAACAAATAATCAACAAGGTCTGGAAATCAAAATAAATGATTGTGAACGTGGACCAAAAACAATCTTGCAAAAGCAGCCTCCCTAATGCTCCCGGGCCAACAGGCCAATAGGGGCAGTCACAGGAAGTAAAGGGCCTGTTTTGCCTGATTTGTATTTGTGCCCGTCACTCAAACATTTTACAGTAATCATGGTCCTGATCAAGGTCCTGTTGCATAATTCCATGAATGGGCATGTGGGTGCATTAACCACACCACAAGCAGGTGTAGAGGTGTGTTAAGAACTAAACATTCTTGTTGTGTTTTTCTTTACAGATCTGTTTTTTAATGTAGAGTACTTTATCTACAGTAGAGTACTTTATCTACAGTAGAGTATTTTATCTACAGTAGAGTACTTTATCTACAGTAGAGTACTTAAACTACAGTAGAGTATTTTATCTACAGTAGAGTATTTTATCTACAGTAGAGTATTTTATCTACAGTAGAGTACTTTATCTACAGAAGAGTGATTTTATCTACAGTAGAGTGCTTTTTTCTACAGTAGAGTATTTTATCTACAGTAGAGTATTTTATCTACAGTAGAGTACTTTATCTACAGTAGAGTACTTTATCTACAGAAGAGTGATTTTTATCTACAAAAGAGTGATTTTATCTACAGTAGAGTGATTTTATCTACAGTAGAGTATTTTATCGACAGTAGAGTGATTTTATCTCCTGTACAGTACTTTAACTACAGTAGAGTACTTTTTTTTACAGCAGAGTAATTTATCTACAGTAGATAAATTACAAAACCATCACAGTAAACTGTAGACGGAATCTTTCTAGAATTACATCTTAATTTGCGTCATTTCCAGTTGACTGTTATATTTGTCATTATGCAGTGTTTCTATTTAAGGTTCTAGCATTGATTTACATTTGGTTGAGTTGTCAACTAACGTGAATTCAGTGTGAAATGAACCAAACATTTCACCATTCATTGGATTTAGGTTCAAAGTTGGGTGAAAACAAGCTGAAATCCCCTTGATTACTTGTTTCAAATCCAATCAGTTTTCCGCATTGATTCAATGTCATCACATTTCTCTCTTTTTTGGTTGAAATGATGTGGAAACGATGTTGATTTCAACCAGCTTTTGCCCTGTGGGTGGTGCCTTAGTCAAGGCCAAATTTGTACAGTTCAACCGTCGATAGAGAGGAGTGCTTACCTTTCTAAGGGAGCTGATGGTTACATTTAATATAGCCTATTTCTAGACATTGTAATGCAAAACCAACTATTTTCATCTACATTCAGGATGAAAACAAAGGGATAGGTCCACTCAGTTTGAATAGATGCAGTGACCTCAGAAAGTATCCCCACCACTTTACTTTTTCTCCATGTCGTTGTGTTGTCGCGATCGTCTAAGGTGGAAACTGTGGACCAAGGTGCAGCGTACATAATTCTTCATTATAAGATGTCGCCAACAAAACAATAAACATCAAAAACTAAACCGTGACGCCAACGTTGTGCTCACAGGCAACTAACTATACATGGACAACTACCCACAAATACAGGTGGGGAAAAGGGACACCTAAGTATGGTTCCCAATCAGAGACAACGATAGACAACTGTCCCTAATTGAGAACCATACCCGGCCAAACACAAAGAAATAGAAAACATAGAACACAAAACATAGAATGCCCACCCCAACTCACGCCCTGACAAAACCAAAATAGAGACATAAAAAGGATCTCTAAGGTCATGTGTTACAAAACGGGATTAAAATGGATTTGTCATTTTTTTTGTCAGCAATCTACACAAAGCACTTTATAATGTCAAAGTGGAAGATAAATAAATATGATAACAATTATATTAATGAATTGTACAATATTTGTCCATTATTATTAAAACAATTCTTCAAGCTCTGTCAAATTAGTTGTTGATTATTGCTAGATAGCCATTTTTAAGTCTTGCCATAGATTTTCAATCTGATTTAAGTTAAAACTGTAACTAAGGCCACTCAGGAACATTCAACGTCATCTTGGTAAGAAACTCCAGCGTTTTAGGTTATTGTCCTGCTGAAAGGTACATTTGTATGTGGGAAAGCAGACTGGACCTGGTTTTCTTCTAGGACTTTACCTGTGCTTACCTCTATACCTTCACAGTCCTTGCCGATGACAAGCATACCCATAACATGATGCAGCCAACACCATGCTTGAAAATAATGAAGCATGGTACTCAGTTATGTTGAATTTGCCGCAAAAATAACACTTCTATTCAGAACAAAAAGTTTATTTCTTTGCCACATTTTTTTTTGCAGTATTACTTTAGTGCCTTATTGCAAACAGGATGCATGTTTTGGAATAATTGTATTCTGTACAGTCTTTTCACTCTGTAATTTAGGTTAGTTTTGAAGAGTAACTACAATGTTGTTGATCCCATCCTCAGTTTTCTCCTATCACAACCATTTAACTCTGTAACTGGTTTAAAAATCATCATTGGCCTCATGGTGAAATTCCCTTAGCGGTTTCCTTCCTCTCCGTCAACTGAGTTAGGAAGGACACCTGTTTTTTGTAGTGACTGGGTGTATTGATACATCATCCAAAGTGTAATTAATAACCTCACCATGCTCAAAGGGATATTCAATGTCTACTTTTTTATCCATCTACCAATAGGTGCCCTTCTTTGCAAGGCACTGGAAAACCTCCATGGTCTTTGTGGTTGAATCTGTGCTTGGAATTCATTGCTCGGCTGAGGGACCTTACAGATAATTGTATGTATGGGGGTACAGAGATGAGGTAGTCATTCAAAAACACAATTATTGAACACAAAGTGAGTCCATGCAACTTATTATCTGACTTTTAAAGTACATGTTTACTCCTGAAGTTATTTAGGCATCACAAAGGGGTTGAATACTTATTGACTCAAGACATTTCAAGCTTTTCGTGTTTTATTAATTTATAAACATTTTTAAAAACATAATTCCACTTTGATATTATGGGGTATAATGTGTAGATCAGTGACATGAAATCAAAATGACAAATCCATTTTAATCCCACTTTGTAACACAACAAAATGTGGAAATAGTCAAGGGGTGTGAATACTTTCTGAAGGCTGTGTACATGTGAAACTTCGGTTAGGCCGGTAACTCAACCCTAACTGCTCTGCATAAGAACATCCGCTAAACGACTAAAATGTCAGATAGGTAGAATATACAACATATCTCACCTCTAGCTGAACCAATACACTCCAATGTTTATTCCACCCACATGTCAGTAAGGCTCAACTGGAGGGGTTCTGAACCAATATACTCCACTGTTTAATAGAGGGGTCCCCCCAGCCAGTAGAAAGTGTGTGCGGCAGTGGGCTGTTTGCGAGTCTACAGACCACGTGAAAAGGCCACTCGTCTTACTTGGTTCTATGCTTAATCAAAGCCGCTACAGTACATTCAGCACTATGACATCATCACACTCAATGGGGTGACTTCTTGTAGCTTGGAAACACACACAACGGATAGAAACACACATTCACATAGAAATTCAGACACACACACACACACAAACAGAAACACCCCCCCCCCCCCCCCCCCCCCCACCCCCACCCTTATTCATAATACACCACGGCCGAACTTGTTGACCCCCCGGAGGCAAACATGCCTTTCTGACTGGGCCACGTGAGAGGGACGATACACAAGCGCTGGCTAGCTAGCAATTGGCTTCTGGAATGAGTGCAGTGGGCATGGCTCACCGTTCAACATTCCAGCTGCATTCAGCACATCGAGCTAGTTCATAATCGTGGACCAACATTATATCAGAATTGCGGCATACAGCTAGTCACTGATAAGCAGCTAAAATTGGGTCAGCTGTCGGCCTACAAAAGCAGCTGTGCCGGGGCTAAAACAAACTGGACTTTGGACTTCAAAGCATGTTTGGCTTGTGTCTTCGGTAACTGTGTATTTGTAACTATCTACTGCAAGTGCAGGCCTATCTATATAGGCCTACTAAATTTAGATACATCTCATATACTACACTTAGACCAAGAGACAATACTGCTCAACAGTAATCTAGAAGAAAGTCAAAAGAGATAGAAAATTAAATAGAAATTAACTAAAAGGGGATGGGCTCTTCGGCTGTGGCTACAGCAGCTGCTGTAAATCTATATTGTTTCAGGCCTGTTGGTAATGAAGCAGAGATAGGGCTGTTTCAGGCCGGTTGGTAAAGAAGCAGAGAAAAGGCTGTTTCAGGCCTGTTGGTAATGAAGCAGAGATAGGGCTGTTTCAGGCCGGTTGGTAATGAAGCAGAGATAAGGCTGTTTCAGGCCGGTTGGTAAAGAAGCAGAGATAGGGCTGTTTCAGGCCGGTTGGTAATGAAGCAGAGATAAGGCTGTTTCAGGCCGGTTGGTAATGAAGCAGAGATAAGGCTGTTTCAGGCCGGTTGGTAACGAAGCAGAGATAGGGCTGTTTCAGGCCGGTTGGTAATGAAGCAGAGATAAGGCTGTTTCAGGCCGGTTGGTAATGAAGCAGAGATAAGGCTGTTTCAGGCCTGTTGGTAATGAAGCAGAGATAAGGCTGTTTCAGGCCGGTTGGTAACGAAGTAGAGATAAGGCTGTTTCAGGCATGTTGGTAATGAAGCAGAGATAGGGCTGTTTCAGGCCGGTTGGTAACGAAGCAGAGATAGGGCTGTTTCAGGCCGGTTGGTAATGAAGCAGAGATAAGGCTGTTTCAGGCCGGTTGGTAATGAAGCAGAGATAAGGCTGTTTCAGGCCGGTTGGTAAAGAAGCAGAGATAGGGCTGTTTCAGGCCGGTTGGTAATGAAGCAGAGATAAGGCTGTTTCAGGCCGGTTGGTAATGAAGCAGAGATAAGGCTGTTTCAGGCCGGTTGGTAACGAAGCAGAGATAGGGCTGTTTCAGGCCGGTTGGTAATGAAGCAGAGATAAGGCTGTTTCAGGCCGGTTGGTAATGAAGCAGAGATAAGGCTGTTTCAGGCCTGTTGGTAAAGAAGCAGAGATAAGGCTGTTTCAGGCCGGTTGGTAAAGAAGCAGAGATAAGGCTGTTTCAGGCCTGTTGGTAATGAAGCAGAGATAGGGCTGTTTCAGGCCGGTTGGTAAAGAAGCAGAGATAGGGCTGTTTCAGGCCGGTTGGTAAAGAAGCAGAGATAGGGCTGTTTCAGGCCGGTTGGTAATGAAGCAGAGATAAGGCTGTTTCAGGCCGGTTGGTAAAGAAGCAGAGATAGGGCTGTTTCAGGCCGGTTGGTAATGAAGCAGAGATAAGGCTGTTTCAGGCCGGTTGGTAACGAAGTAGAGATAAGGCTGTTTCAGGCCGGTTGGTAACGAAGTAGAGATAAGGCTGTTTCAGGCCTGTTGGTAATGAAGCAGAGATAAGGCTGTTTCAGGCCGGTTGGTAATGAGTACTAGTGAACTGATTACTTTGTTTATTACTGACATCATTTACTGACAGAGGAGACATAGCCCTATGCATAGGAGACATAGCTCAAGGCAGAAGGGACATAGCCTTAGACAGAAGGGACATAGCTTTAGACAAAGGGGACATAGCCTTAGACAGAAGGGACATAGCCTTAGACAGAAGGGACATAGCCTTAGACAAAGGGGACATAGCTCTAGACAGAAGGAACATAGCCTTAGACAGAGGGGACATAGCTCTAGACAGAAGGGACATAGCCTTAGACAGAGGGGACATGGCCTTAGACAGAGGGGACATGGCCTTAGACAGAGGGGACATAGCCTTAGACAAACAGAGAGATTTATTAAAACTATCTGTTGGTATTTTTTCATTAGCCCACTGATGTTTTGCATGTCAGCAGTCAGGTGTTTAAGTTATTGGACTTTCAAGATGCAAAGTGTCACCATGTAGGGAGACATACTGTGTTTGTGAGTCCAGATAGTGGTCAGACGGGTTACATAACCCAATGGACAAGAGGCCAGTTGGCAGTGTGTCCAGTGTGGTGTCCAGTGTGGTGTCCAGTGTGTCCAGTATGGTGCCCAGTGTGGTGTACAGGGGGGTGTCCAGTGTGTGTACAGTGGGGTGTCCAGTGTGTGTCCAGTGGGGTGTCCAGTGGGGTGTCCAGTGTGTGTCCAGTGTGTTTCCAGTGGGGTGTCCAGTGTGCTGTCCAGTGTGTGTCCAGTGGGGTGTCCAGTGGGGTGTCCAGTGGGGTGTCCAGTGTGTGTCCAGTGGGGTGTCCAGTGTGTGTCCAGTGTGGTGTCCAGTGTGGTGTCGTGTGTGTCCAGTGTGTTTTCCAGTGTGTGTCCAGTGTGGTGTCCAGTGTGTGTCCAGTGTGTGTCCAGTGTGGTGTCCAATGGGGTGTCCAGTGTGTGTCCAGTGTGGTGTCCAGTGTGTGTCCAGTGGGGTGTCCAGTGTGTGTACAGTGTGTGTCCAGTGTGGTGTCCAGTGTGGTGTCCAGTGTGTGTCCAGTGTGGTGTCCAGTGTGTGTCCAGTGGGGTGTCCAGTGTTTGTCCAGTGTGGTGTCCAGTGTGGTGTCCAATGGGGTGTCAAGTGTGTGTCCAGTGTGTGTCCAGTGTGGTGTCCAGTGTGGTGTCCAGTGTGGTGTCCAGTGGGGTGTCCAGTGGGGTGTCCAGTGTGGTGTCCAGTGTGGTGTCCAGTGTGTGTCCAGTGTGCTGTCCAGTGTGGTGTCCAGTGTGGTGTCCAGTGGGGTGTCCAGTGGGGTGTCCAGTGTGGTGTCCAGTGGGGTGTCCAGTGTGGTGTCCAGTGTGGTGTCCAGTGTGTGTACAGTGTGGGTCCAGTGGGGTGTCCAGTGTGGTGTCCAGTGTGGTGTCCAGTGTGTGTCCAGTGGGGTGTCCAGTGTGTGTCCAGTGTGTCCAGTGGGGTGTCCAGTGTGGTGTCCAGGGTGTGTCCAGTGTGGTGTCCAGTGGGGTGTCCAGTGTGGTGTCCAGTGGGGTGTCCAGTGTGTGTCCAGTGTGGTATCCAGTGTGGTGTCCAGTGTGTATCCAGTGTGGTGTCCAATGGGGTGTCAAGTGTGTGTCCAGTGTGTGTCCAGTGTGGTGTCCAGTGTGGTGTACAGTGTGTGTCCAGTGTGGTGTCCAGTGTGGTGTCCAGTGTGGTGTACAGTGTGGTGTCCAGTGTGTGTCCAGTGTGTGTCCAGTGTTTGTCCAGTGTGGTGTACAGTGGGGTGTCCAGTGTGTATCCAGTGTGGTGTCCAGCGGGGTGTCCAGTGTGTGTCCAGTGTGGTATCCAGTGTGTGTCCAGTGTGTGTCCAGTGTGGTGTCCAGTGTGGTGTCCAGTGTGTGTCCAGTGTGGTGTCCAGTGTGGTGTACAGTGGGGTGTCCAGTGTGTGTACAGTGGGGTGTCCAGTGTGTGTCCAGTGTGTTTCCAGTGGGGTGTCCAGTGTGTGTCCAGTGTGCTGTCCAGTGTGTGTCCAGTGGGGTGTCCAGTGTGGTGTCCAGTGTGTGTCCAGTGTGTGTCCAGTGTGGTGTCCAGTGTGGTGTCCAGTGGGGTGTCCAGTGGGGTGTCCAGTGTGGTGTCCAGTGTGTGTCCAGTGTGGTGTCCAGTGGGGTGTTCAGTGGGGTGTCCAGTGTGGTGTCCAGTGTGTGTCCAGGGGGAAACAACAGCTGTGCTTACGCCATGTCAGGCCCATGTCACATTCCACACGTCCACTTCCACACTGATCCACAATCAGCTGTGGATGGCAAACAGGAGCTTACTGTAGAGAACGAGGTATGCAATATACACACTCCCTTACAATAGCTTGTCTTGTCTGTTGGTTCTATGCCTCCACTTTCCCAGCTTCCTACTCTGAACTCAAGAGGAGAAGTGATATCTTCATTATGACTCTTTATGTCATTTAAGGCTTTATCAATGCAACATAATCCCCACTGTAAGGTAAGTTACTGACAAAACTGAGATCTCATATTTGCGGATGGAAAGCACTGTCTATCTTCTGTCTATGTTTCTATTTTCAAATAATAGTCCCCACTGGGTGGTGAATGTAGTCCCCTCTGGGTGGTGAAAGTAGTACCCTCTGGGTGGTGAATGTAGTCCCCTCTGGGTGGTAAATGTAGTCCCCTCTGGGTGGTGAAAGTAGTACCCTCTGGGTGGTGAATGTAGTCCCCTCTGGGTGGTGAATGTAGTCCCCTCTGGGTGGTGAATGTAGTCCCCTCTGGGTGGTGAATGTAGTCCCCTCTGGGTGGTGTATGTAGTCCCCTCTGGGTGGTGCATGTAGTCCCCTCTGGGTAGTGAATGTAGTCCCCTCTGGGTGGTAAATGTAGTCCCCTCTGGGTAGTGAATGTAGTCCCCTCTGGGTGGTGAATGTAGTCCCCTCTGGGTGGTGAATGTAGTCCCCACTGGGTGGTGAATGTAGTCCCCTCTGGGTGGTAAATGTAGTCCCCTCTGGGTGGTGAATGTAGTCCCCTCTGGGTGGTGAATGTAGTCCCCACTGGGTGGTGAATGTAGTCCCCTCTGGGTGGTAAATGTAGTCCCCTCTGGGTGGTGAATGTAGTCCCCTCTGGGTGGTGAATGTAGTCCCCACTGGGTGGTGAATGTAGTCCCCTCTGGGTGGTGTATGTAGAGCCTGAAAATTGCCCAATAGAAACCTTCTCTGAGTTTTTGAAAGCTCATTTTCTGCAGTAACATTATCGTGAAACTGTGATTGAGTTAAACACAGTCGTTAATGTAACATTCTTAAAGGTGTGTGAAGTGTTCAACTATATGTAAGACAAGATAGCTCAGCTCACAGAGTGATAACTGGTGTACCCCATACGCAGGTAGCCTAGTGGTTAGAGGGGGGGTCAGGTAGCCTAGTGGTTAGAGCGTTGGGCCAGTAACCGAAAGATTGCTGGATCGAATCCCTAAACTGACAAGGTGAAAAGCTGTTGTTCTGCCCCTGAGCAAGGCAATTAACCCACTGTTCCCCAGGTGTCCCCCTACTATAACCAAAGTTGCGCCCCTGAGTGTGTACATATATTTTTTTATTATTATTATTATTTATTTATTTTACCCCTTTTTCGTAGTATCCAATTGTTGTAGTAGCTACTATCTTGTCTCATCGCTACAACTCCCGTACGGGCTCGGGAGAGACGAAGGTTGAAAGTCATGCGTCCTCCGATACACAACCCAACCAAGCCGCACTGCTTCTTAACACAGCGCGCATCCAACCCGGAAGCCAGCCGCACCAATGTGTCGGAGGAAACACCGTGCACGTGGCAACCTTGGTTAGCGCGCACTGCGCCCGGCCCGCCACAGGAGTCGCTGGTGCGCGATGAGACAAGGACACCCCTACCGACCAAGCCCTCCCCTAACCCGGGCGACGCTAGGCCAATTGTGCGTCGCCCCACGGACCTCCCGGTCGCGACCGGTTACGACAGAGCCTGGGCGCAACCCAGGGACTCTGATGGCACAGCTGGCGCTGCAGTACAGCGCCCTTAACCACTGCGCCACCCGGGAGGCCGTAAATTACATTTTTAATAGTGTATCTTTTCATTAAATGGAGGCCGAAGTCAAGTATGGAAAAGTTTTATGTGTGATCAAAACAACACCAAAGAAGTCTGATATAGTCTGATATAGTCATATGACTTAAATTAGCGTAGTGCAATCAACGGTTTTTTTTCTAAAAACAGCACGAGCAACAACTTTTCACCGTGGCAACATGGAAAGGCTGAATGAATCAGACAAGGCCTAGTCTCTGCACACAGATCACTGTAATTAATTAATGGTTTTCAGCAAGGTGGTAGTTTCCATGGCGACATCAAGACCCACTAGACCCAATCACAATCCTATCTTCACAGGAGGTATGGCTGTTATTCATATGGAGGTATGGCTGTTATTCATATGGAGGTATGGCTGTTATTCATATGGAGGTATGGCTGTTATTCATATGGAGGTATGGCTGTTATTCATATGGAGGTATGGCTGTTACTCATATGGGGGTATGGCTGTTATTCATACGGAGGTATGGCTGCTATTCATTTGGAGGTATGGCTAGGATCTGATGCACTGACAAGTATTTTCAGAGCTAAATGTTAAGAAGATCTAGCTAGACCACTAAAGGAAGACTTTGGGCTCTATTCAATCCGTAAAGCAGAAGTTCAGAGCTGAAGCCCCATTGAAATTTAAAGGCAACATTCCCGCGTTGGCGGAGACCGCATTCACGATAAACGGTGCATATGTCAGCTCAATCTAAAATGACTTTTACATTTCTGTCACGCAAACCTGTACCACTTCAGCGATACAGACTGAATAGAGCCCTTAAAAGACGATTATAAGTGTCGGTTGCGTCATTCACCGTAGTTATTAGGCCTGCGCTAAATATTTTTCTCTTTGCTGGGTTGCCGAGCAACTGGAGTTCATCTCAGATGTTCGAAACACGTGAACGTAAGGTAACACACCGAACATAGAATGGGGTATGGGGAAGAAGGGAAATGGTAAATGGGGATATCTAGTCAGGTGAACAACTGAAGGCCTTCAACTGAAAGAGGGTTGAGAGCATGGGGAGACAAGGGTGAGACTGACCCTGAATAGAGGGTGGAACACAAACAAGGACACACGGATGAAAGGACAAGGACACTCTGCTTGTTTCATCCCCCTTCTTATTCATTTCTTTCTGTTGAGGACAAAATAAAAATACTTCTGGTTCAAGTCGGCAGGCGTAAATGATTTCAAATGTAATTTTGTAATTGAAACGGGCCCTTTGGTTTTCTATAAGGCATGGCAAAGGAATTGACCCCAAACTCTGAAATGAGGACCTGGGGACCATTAAATAGGCCAATTGACACACATTTGATGTCATTCCAGTTTCAACAACAAGAAACAAGAAGCTACGCTAAGCTCTGGTAATATAAGTACATGTGCTTTGGTTCAGAGTATGGTTACACAGAACAGACATGCTGAATTAATTCAACGGTTAGATGGCTCAATCTATGAAAATGGTTTCATTTCAAAGGGGGGCATCATAGAGTCTTTGCAAACCATATGGGAGGTCAGTTACTCAACAGGGGGTGAGAAAGACAGAGGGTGAGAGAGTAAGAGAGAGAGAAAGAGAGGGAGAGAGAGAGATAGGGAGTGGGAGAGAGAGCAAGAGAAAGAGAGCGAGGGAGAGAGAGAGATATGGAGTGGGAGAGAGCAAGAGAGAATAAGAAAGAGAGAAAGATATGGAGTGGGAGAGAGCGAGAGAAAGAGAGAGAGGGAGAGAGAGAGAGGGAGTGGGAGAGAGAGTGAGACAGAGAGAGGGAGATAGGGAGTGGGAGAGAGTAAGAGAGAGAGAAAGAGAGGGAGAGAGAGATATGGAGTGGGAGAGAGAGCAAGAGAGAAAAAGAAAGAGAGAAAGATATGGAGTGGGAGAGAGTGAGAGAAAGAGAGAGAGGGAGTGGGAGAGAGCGAGAGAGAGAGGGAGAGAGAGAGATATGGAGTGGGAGAGAGTGAGACAGAGAGAGGGAGATAGGGAGTGGGAGAGAGTAAGAGAGAGAGAAAGAGAGGGAGAGAGAGAGGGAGTGGGATTGGGAGCGAGAGAGAGAGAGGGAGAAAAAGAAAGAGAGAAAGATATGGAGTGGGATAGAGCGAGAGAAAGATAGAGAGATATGGAGTGGGAGAGAGTGAGAGAGAGAGGGAGAGAGAGAGATATGGAGTGGGAGAGAGTGAGAGAGAGGGAGATAGGGAGTGGGAGAGAGAGAGACAGAGAGAGAGGGATAGGAATAAACAGTGGGACAGTTGCTGACTCGCAAGCACTCCAAGCCCTTGGCTTGAAGAGCTGACGGCACTTGTTGGTAAGGGGGGGGGGCACAGACTGTGAAACAGAGAGTCTATTTAAAGATCTTCCCCCGGAATAGCACACATGTGAAGAGAGAGAGAGCAGCTGTCCTGGGAGGGAGAGCTGGACTGTAGGAGCCCAGCAGGGCTGCCCCCAAATGGCTCTCTATTCCCTATGTAGTGCACTACATTTGACCAGGGCCCATAAGAAACAAAATGCCATTTGGGAAGTGGACAGGAATGTGACAGCAGGAAGGAGGGACATTGATAAAGGGATGTGTTGTTCCTTGATGGGGGCCTTTCATGATGTGTTCTTCATTGATGGGGGCCATTCATGATGTGTTCTTCATTGATGGGGGCCTTTCATGATGTGTTCTTCATTGATGGGGGCCTTTCATGATGTGTTCTTCATTGATGGGGGCCATTCATGATGTGTTCTTCATTGATGGGGGCCATTCATGATGTGTTCTTCATTGATGGGGGCCTTTCATGATGTGTTCTTCATTGATGGGGGCCTTTCATGATGTGTTCTTCATTGATGGGGGCCATTCATGATGTGTTCTTCATTGATGGGGGCCTTTCATGATGTGTTCTTCATTGATGGGGGCCTTTCATGATGTGTTCTTCCTTGATGGGGCCTTTCATGGCCTTTCACCACCCAGTCTTAACAGCAGCTAGGGTTTCAAAATCACTGACACCAATGGAGAGGATTATTATTAAACTAGAGCTGACATGGATATACACTCATGCACGCACGCACGAAAACACACACACACGACACATTCAGTACATTCACACACATAAAAGCTACCAAAGACATGTCAAGTGGCTAACATTACACGTGGAAGACGACATCATTGGATAGCTGGGTGAGTTTATACTAGGACTATAATATATTCCTTACTAGGACTATAATATATTCCTTACTAGGACTATAATCTATTCCTTACTAGGACTATAATCTATTCCTTGCTAGGACTAGAATCTATTCCTTACTAGGACTAGAATCTATTCCTTACTAGGACTATAATCTATTCCTTACTAGGACTATAATCTATTCCTTGCTAGGACTAGAATCTATTCCTTACTAGGACTAGAATCTATTCCTTACTAGGACTATAATCTATTCCTTACTAGGACTATAATCTATTCCTTACTAGGACTATAATCTATTCCTTACTAGGACTATAATCTATTCCTTACTGGGACTATAATCTATTCCTTACTAGGACCATAATCTATTCCTTACTAGGACTATAATCTATTCCTTACTAGGACTAGAATCTATTCCTTACTGGGACTAGAATCTATTCCTTACTAGGACTATAATCTATTCCTTACTGGGACTAGAATCTATTCCTTACTAGGACTAGAATCTATTCCTTACTAGGACTATAATCTATTCCTTACTAGGACTATAATCTATTCCTTGGGAAAACCAAATCACTTTCCATCAGATCTAAAGTGAGAAATGCTCACCATTCTTTGCAGATAAAAAGCACTTTACCACCATAAACAGCTGTTCTCCTACACACAACATCAAATGAATCATCTGCAGCACCACTCCTATATCAAATGAATCATATCCAGCACCACCCCTATATCAAATGAATCATCTCCAGCACCAAACCTATATCAAATGAATCATCTCCAGCACCACTCCAACATCAAAATAATCATCTCCAGCACCACCCCTATATCAAATGAATCATCTCCAGCACCACCCCTATATCAAATGAATCAACTCCAGCACCACCCCTATATGAAATGAATCACCTCCAGCACCACCACAAAACCTACATTGTTTATAGATTGATGAGCAATTTGTTTTATTTAACCCATTATAGAATAAGGCTGTAACATTAAAAAAAATGTGGAAAAAGTCAAGGGGTCTGAATACTTTCAGAATGCACTGTATAAAAATGCTGGGTAGGCCATTATTATATTATGGTAGCCATTATTTTGGCAACCATGGCTATGCACCTATTGGATGATAATGCCCTCATCCACAGGGTACGACTAGTCCCCCAGCTAGCACACTGGATCTGGGCCGATTCCGGCTGAGAGTCGGGGCACTCGGCTGAGAGTCAGACTCGACCGACGTCATGTGGCCAGAGTCTTGGCCGCCTTCGGCAGTATTACTTAAGGCTAGGATGCGGGGATTGAGCTCGGGCCGATTCCGGTGTGAGTTATCTGGCCCAAATGTATTACTTGGGGCTTGGGCCGATTCCGGTGTGAGTTATCTGGCCCAAATGTATTACTTGGGGCCGGGCCGATTGGGGCTACTCTCTGGCAGATGATTACATGGGCTGCTTTGTATAATTAACATTTCATTATTTCTTTATTTATCCATATTTTTTTCTGTGATCATAAAACACAATTAACATTTAAATTACATTCTTTAAGAGTCCTGTTTAAGTTGTATTTTAGTATTTTGATACTTTGTGCAATGCAATTGATAAGCATTAAAAACTTTGTTGATGGATCCTCTCCGAGTGGCGCAGCGGTCTTAAAAACAATGCAAACTGTGTGGCTACAGATGCTGGTTCGATGCTAGCCCAGCAACCGGGAGACCCATGAGGTGACTCACAATTGGCCCAGCGTCATCCAAGTTAGGGGAGGTTTTGGCCTGGCCGGGATGTCCTTGTCCCATCGTGCTGTAGCAACTCCTGTGACAGGCCAGGCGCATGCACACTGACACGGTCACCAGGTGTATGGTGATTCCTCCGACATAATTTTTGGGGGGTGAATGGGTATAATTTGTATGCATAAAATGTGTAACAGTAATATTTAAAATGACTAAATCGAGCAATTTGTATAAATTTATTTAAATTTGCATCGGGCCGCTTCTGGGGGGTTCTAGTAAGATGCCGGCAAAGTCGGCTGAATTCTGGTAGACCGAAACGGCCCGGTGTAGACGGAAACGGCCCGGTGTAGACGGAAACGGCCCGGTGTAGACGGAAACGGCCTGGTGTAGACGGAAACGTCCCGGTGTAGACGGAAACGGCCAGATGTAGACGGAAACGGCCCGGTGTAGACGGAAACAGCCCGATGTAGACGGAAACGGCCCGGTGTAGACGGAAACGGCCCGGTGTAGACGGAAACGGCCCGATGTAGACGGAAACGGCCCGATGATTCTGGGCAGTCATTCATTTTGATTCCGGGGCGAGTCCGACACCCGATTCCGTCCCGATTCAATCAGTTCCGGCCCCCTGGAACAGTGCCACTTCTGGGCCAGTTCCTCATTGCTAGCTGGGCCCTGAATGGTTTGATGAGCATGAAAATTAGGTAAACATGCCATGGCCGTCTCAGTCACCAGATCTCAACCAAATTGAAAACTTCTGGGAGATTCTGGAGCTGCACCCGAGGCAGAGTTTTGCACCACCATTAACAAAACAACAAATGATGGAAGAATCAGTTCCAGACACTTGTAGAACCGATGCCAAGGTGACATAATGTGTTTCCTTTATTTTGGCAGTTACCTGTATATCACTCTAAAACAAACAAATCCTTGTTAAATGCAGCCATGCCTGTCAACCCTGCCTCCACTGATGACTATTACGACTGCGTTGCCTTCAACCGGGCAAAGCCCCGCAGGGCTGTGGCAGCCTGCTTCTGTGGCCTCTCTATTCCAGGAAGGAATGCAAGGTATTTCGTCAGCACAGCTGAAAGGGGGTGGAGGAACACGTAGGCCTGGACCCCGGGGCCTATAAACACACAGGCTATGAGCTGGCAGCTGGGTCTCTTTGTGTGGTGGTCAACTGTGCTTCCTCATGTGTGTGTGTGTGTGTGTGTGTGTGTGTGTCGCCCTCGGTTGTTTAACTTTAGAGCATAGGAGAGTGGGAGCCAGTGCTCTCACTGACTAAGGGGGGCAGTTGGGGGAGCCAGTGCTCTCACTGACTAAGGGGGACAGTTGGGGGAGCCAGTGCTCTCACTGACTAAGGGGGACAGTTGGGGGAGCCAGTGCTGTTACACTGACTAAGGGGGACAGTTGGGGGAGCCAGTGCTCTCACTGACTAAGGGGGACAGTTGGGGGAGCCAGTGCTCTCACTGACTAAGGGGGACAGTTGGGGGAGCCAGTGCTCTCACTGACTAAGGGGGACAGTTGGGGGAGCCAGTGCTCTCACTGACTAGGGGGGACAGTTGGGAGAGCCAGTGCTGTTACACTGACTAAGGGGGACAGTTGGGGGAGCCAGTGCTCTCACTGACTAGGGGGGACAGTTGGGGGAGCCAGTGCTCTCACTGACTAAGGGGGACAGTTGGAGGAGCCAGTGCTCTCACTGACTAGGGGGGACAGTTGGGGGAGCCAGTGCTCTCACTGACTAAGGGGGAAAGTTGGGGGAGCCAGTGCTCTCACTGACTAAGGGGGACAGTTGAGGGAGCCAGTGCTCTCACTGACTAAGGGGGACAGTTGGGGGAGCCAGTGCTCTCACTGACTAAGGAGGACAGTTGGGGGAGCCAGTGCTCTCACTGACTAAGGGGGACAGTTGGGGGAGCCAGTGCTCTCACTGACTAGGGGGGACAGTTGGGGGAGGCAGTGCTGTCACTGACTAGGGGGGACAGTTGGGGGAGCCAGTGCTCTCACTGACTAAGGGGGACAGTTGGGAGAGCCAGTGCTGTCACACTGACTAAGGGGGACAGTAGCCTGGTGGTGAGGTCTACAGTGGTGAAATGGTCTACAGTGGTGAAAGTGGTGAAATGGTCTACAGTGGTGAAATGGTCTACAGTGGTGAAATGTCTCTCAAGTTTGGTTGACAACACCTGGAAAAGGGTCGGGAGAATTGTTCAATAAGGGTAGAGGCTCTGTTTGTGATAAGAACAATACTCTGGGTTTCTGTTCACTGTGACAGGGGGAAATGGGTTAAGTTCATGATTTGCCCATGCAGTCACTGTTTTCCCTGCAGGCTCACTAACCATAATAGAGGCTCTTATCATTGAGAAGAGTTTCTACGAGCTTTCAGACAAAACAGCACGTCATGTGCTGCGATGAAACGGCTTTGAATCGGTTTACCTGATATTTTTTTTGACCCCTTTTCGTGGTATCCAATTGGTAGTTACAGTCTTGTCCCATCGCTACAACTTCTGTACGGACTCGGGAGAGGCGAAGGTCGGGAGCCGTGCATCCTCCGAAACACAACCCCGCCAAGCCGCACTGCTCCTTGACACAATGCTCGCTTAACCCGGAAGCCAGCTGCACCAATGTGTTGGAGAAAACGCCGTACAACTGGCAACCGGGTCAGGATGCATGCACCTGGCCCGCCACAGGAGTCGCTAGAGCGCGATGGGACAAGGACAACCGGGCCGGCCAAACCGCCCCCTAACCCGGATGACGCTGGGTCAATTGTGCATTGCCTCATGGGTCTCCTGGTTGTGGCCGGCTGCGACACAGCCCGGTATCGAACCAGGATCTGTAGTAACGCAGCTAGCACTCAATGCTGTGCCTTAGACCGATGCGGCACTCGGTTGGCCCAAACAAAGAAACTTGACATGATATGAAATGAAACATGCCCTGCATTCTCATGTGTTAGCAAATGAATGTGGTACCTTTCTCCCAAGGATGAACCAGACTTGTGGAGGTCTATAATCCTTTTTCTGAGGTCTTGGCTGATATCTTTTGATTTCCCCATGATGTCAAGCAAAGAGGCACTGAGTTTGAAGGTACACATCCACAGGTACACCTCCAATTGACTCAAATTATGTCAATTAGCCTATCAGAAGCGTCTAAAGCCATGACATAATTTTCTGGGATTTTCCAAGCTGTTTAAAGGCACAGTCAACTTAGTGTATGTACACTTCTGACCCACTGGAATTGTGATACAGTGAATTTATAAGTTAAATAATCTGTCTGTTAACAATTGTTGGAAAAATGACTTGTGTCATGCACAAAGTAAATGTCCTAACCGACTTGCCAAAACTATAAAACAATACATTGGTGGAGTGGTTGACAAACGAGTTTTAATGACTCCAACCTAAGTGTATGTAAACTTCCGACTCCAACTGTATTATTGTTGCATCATGAGACGTTATCAGGCTCCAACCTGTTCAAACGCCTACACAGTTCATACCCTGTTGAAGTTTTATTGCTCTTTTGTAAAATAGAATATTTAACTAGGCAATCTAGTCAAGAACAAATTCTTATTTATAATGACGGCATAGGAACTGCCTTCTTCGGGGGAAGAACGACAGATTTTTACCTTGTCGGCTCGGGTATTTGATCTAGCAACCTTTCTTTTACTGGCCCAACACTCTAACCACCAGGCTACCTGCCGCCCCGTAACGGGGCATGTTTGCTTAATATTTCCGACTAACCCATCCCATCACTACTTTAAAACCTTTTTTATGATCGTTAAGTCAAAGACAAAACTATGTACACAAACTGCTGAAACAAGAGCAAAAAAATAATTTAAACAGATTGTGTACAGATTGATCTTGCGTCTGTACAACTTCTGTGTTAACTTCCTTGATAAGCGGCTAGATTTATATGAAAGAAATTAGCTTTATGTGCCGAATGTGGATCGTGAGGAAAAACAATGCAAATTATTTCCCTGTTCCCTCTGTGTTTATAAGATAAGCATTACATCATGTTGGCTAATCAATCCCAAAATGCCGCAGTAAAAGGTGACACCCCCACCCCCATGACCCCTTGGAGCACAGTTCCAGCTCAGTTAATAAACAGTACTTCAAATCAAAATGAATTGGTCACATACATGTGTTTAGTAGATGTTATTGGTCACATACACGTGTTTAGTAGATGTTATTGGTCACATACACGTGTTTAGTAGATGTTATTGGTCACATACACGTGTTTAGTAGATGTTATTGGTCACATACACGTGTTTAGTATATGTTATTGGTCACATACACGTGTTTAGTAGATGTTATTGGTCACATACACGTGTTTAGTAGATGTTATTGGTCACATACACGTGTTTAGTAGATGTTATTGGTCACATACACGTGTTTAGTAGATGTTATTGGTCACATACACGTGTTTAGTAGATGTTATTGCGGGTGTAGCGAAATGCTTGTGCTTCTAGTTCCCGACAGTTCCTCTTACTGACAGTTGTGGCTGCTTTGTGTGATGTATTGTTGTCTCTACCTTCGTGCCCTTTGTGCTGTTTTCTGTGCTCAATAATGTTTGTACCCTGTTTTGTGCTACTACCATATTGTGCTGCTGCCATGTTGTGTTGTTCTCATGTGGTTGTCATGTTGTGTAGCTACCATGTGGTTGTCATGTTGTGTTGCTACCATGTGGTTATCATGTTGATTTGCTACCATGTGGTTGTCATGTTGTGTTGCTACCATGTGGTTGTCATGTTGTGCTGCTGCCATGTTGTGTTGCTACCATGTGGTTGTCATGTTGTGTTGCTGCCATGCTTTGTTGTCATGTGTTACTGCCATGCTATGTTGTTGTCTTAGGTCTCTCTTTATGTAGTGTTGTCTCTCTTGTCGTGATGTGTGTTTTGTCCTAAATGTTTATTTAATCCTGGCCTTTTGCCTTTTGGTAGGCCATCATTGTAAATAAGAATATGTTCTTCACTGACTTGCCTAGTTAAATAAAGGTTAAATAAAATATAAATAGAACATTTCTGAGGGAAACTATACGTCCTTAAGCAGACAAAGTGGCTAACACTCCCTAGTCCCTTGCCGATGACAAGCATACCCATAACATGATGCAGCCAACACCATGCTTGAAAATATGAAGTGGTACTCAGTGATGTGTTGTGTTGGATTTACCCAAAACATAATGCTTTGTATTCAAGACAAAAAGTGAATTTTCTTCTGACATTTGTTGTAGTATTACAAACTTATTGCAAACAGGATGCATGTTTTGGAATGTTTTTTATTCTGTACAGGCTTCCTTCATTTCACTCTGTCATTTAGGTCAGTATTGAAGAGTAACTACAATGTTGTTGATCCATTCTCAGTTTTCTCCTATCGTTATCATTTAACTCTGTAACTGGTTTAAAAATCACCATTGGCCTCATGGTGAAATTCCCTTAGTAGATGGAGAGGAAGGAAACTGCTGAGTTAGGAAGGACACCTGTATTTTGTAGTGACTGGGTGGGTGTATTGATACACCATCCAAAGTGTAATTAATAACTTCACCATGCTCAAAGGGATCTTCAATGTCTGCTGTATTTTTCCCCCCCCATCTACCAATAGGTGCCTTTCTTTGCAAGGTACTGGAAAACCTCCCTCGTCTTTGTCATTGAATCTGTGCTTGAAATGCACTGCTCAACTGAGGGACCTTTATAAATCACGTTAAACACCATTATTGCACCCAGAGCTAGTCCACGCAACTCATTATATTACGTTTTAAGCAGATTTTTACTCCTGAAGTTATTTAGGCTTAACAAAGGGGTTGAATACTAGTATAAAAAATGACATGGGGTATTTTGTGTAGATCAGTGACTCAAAATCTCAATTGAATCCAATTTAAATTCAGGCTGTAATAACAAAATGTGGAAAAGGTCAAGGGGTGTGAATACTTTTTGAAGGCAAACAAATTGGCTAACCTTCAGCCCTGAGGAAACTATGTCCTCAAGCAGACAAATTGGCTAACCTTCAGCCCTGAGGAAACTATGTCCTCAAGCAGACAAATTGGCTAACCTTCAGCCCTGAGGAAACTATGTCCTCAAGCAGACAAATTGGCTAACCTTCAGCCCTGAGGAAACTATGTCCTAAAGCAGACAAATTGGCTAACCTTCAGCCCTGAGGAAACTATGTCCTCAAGCAGACAAATTGGCTAACCTTCAGCCCTGAGGAAACTATGTCCTCAAGCAGACAAATTGGCTAACCTTCAGCCCTGAGGAAACTATGTCCTCAAGCAGACAAATTGGCTAACCTTCAGCCCTGAGGAAACTATGTCCTCAAGCAGACAAATTGGCTAACCTTCAGCCCTGAGGAAACTATGTCCTCAAGCAGACAAATTGGCTAACCTTCAGCCCTGAGGAAACTATGTCCTCAAGCAGACAAATTGGCTAACCTTCAGCCCTGAGGAAACTATGTCCTCAAGCAGACAAATTGGCTAACTTCAGCCCTGAGGAAACTATGTCCTCAAGCAGACAAATTGGCTAACCTTCAGCCCTGAGGAAACTATGTCCTCAAGCAGACAAATTGGCTAACCTTCAGCCCTGAGGAAACTATGTCCTCAAGCAGACAAATTGGCTAACCTTCAGCCCTGAGGAAACTATGTCCTCAAGCAGACAAATTGCCTAACCTTCAGCCAAGAGGAAACTATGTCCTCAAGCAGACAAATTGGCTAACCTTCAGCCCTGAGGAAACTATGTCCTCAAGCAGACAAATTGGCTAACCTTCAGCCCTGAGGAAACTATGTCCTCAAGCAGACAAATTGGCTAACCTTCAGCCCAAATGCTAATGTTTTTGCAACTGACTGTTAGAAGTATGAGATTAACCTTCCCACAAGAAAAATAAAATAATCTCAGGAAAGGTCTACTAATGTTTAACCACTTAGCCACTTCCTTTGAAATGCATTCAGAGTGAAATTTATGGGGCGGCAGGGTAGCCTAGTGGTTAGAGCGTTGGACTAGTAACCGGAAGGTTGCAAGTTCAAACCCCTGAGCTGACAAGGTACAAATCTGTTGTTCTGCCCCTGAACAGGCAGTTCCTAGGCCGTCATTGAAAATAAGAATTTGTTCTTAGTTAACTTAGTTGCCTAGTTAAAAAAATATATATTATGAAAAGCCATTCTCCGATAATTTTTCATGGAAAAGGCCGAAAGCATTTAAACAGTACATTTCATAAACTACTGACTTGTTCTCATGAGAGAGTTTCTCTTAGGGTGAAAGGTCATGAAACATCAATACATTGATAATCATTTGGTGTCAAGAAACTGGGTTTAGATCCAAGGTTGGCAGAAGGTCTTTTTACACTACAGTATGTCATGTGTAGCTTCAAAACATGAGACGAGAAGCATAGACAGGTGACAGAGTTTGAGACAGAACTTTATTGTGATAGCTCTACAAAGGTTTCCTCTGTGATCTAGGAACAGATCCTTTTTCTCTAACATTCAAACATTAGAAAACACAGCGAACTTGGGAAGTGCATGGCTTTTATCATGTGATTTGCTGTTAGCCTGCCTGATATCATGAAATGTAATTAGAAAATGGATTGGATGCGCTGACGACCACACGCTCGTCAAATAAATAGGGAATTTCGGGGACTATTCTTTTCTGCGTAATATTAAGGATCCAATCTCATCTCATCATATTTGCAAATTCTTAATTATTCTGATCTTCTGAATCACTGAGGAACAAACACTCGATGATGTTAACATACAGCAGACAGACCACATGTTGGGCACGACAACAAGGAAAGGCAACTCATGACATTAGAAACTGAAAAAAATAAAGTCATCATGCAGATTAGCAGTTCTGGTTATTAAATCAGCTGTAAAGTTGTTCTCTCCCTAACTTCTATCTCTGTCCGGATACAGTACTTTTATGTGACATCTCACGTCTCGGTTAGGACACCCCACTCCAGTTATAGAGAGGATGGTACTGCCTATATTGCCATCTTATGGGAATCTGACAGAAGCAGTGAAAGGAGGAGAACTGAAGGTAGCCATTTGCGATTGCTCTTGATTGGCCCAGGGTGGCGTTTACTCCACCTTGATAGGCCCAGGGTGAACGTTTACTCTCCCTTGATTGGCCCAGGGTGAACGTTTACTCCACCTTGATTGGCCCAGGGTGGCGTTTACTCTCCCTTGAAGCGAGGAGGCCTCTTCTCCTTGAACGCAGCCAGTCCCTCCAGCCTGTCTTTCGTCGGAATCACCTTGGAAACGAAAGACAACAACATATATGTTCTATTTTGAGTGATCCTGCGAGCGATGGTGGTTGTTGTTTTATGCGTCATACTGTGTGAGTTGTTTGATGTACAACTGAAGACTGTTCAAAGTGGTGTCCAAAGTGAGCGTAGATATGCAGCAGGTGGAAGAGGTACACTATGTCAATAGACACTATCTAACCTTGACAAAATCGTGGCATCGTTGTATGTGAACTGCATATAAAAAGAAGTGTACATTCTAAATAGTTCTAGCAGAAAAATAAGCGTCATAAATCTACAGCATCTGGGCTATTTAACAGAATATAGGCTATTTAACAGAATATGGACTATTTAACAGAATATAGGCTATTTAACAGTATTTGGGCTATTTAACAGAAGGGTTGTGGAATTGAAGTTCTTGTTCATGACTAGACGTACCTGGGCATAGCATGCTTCTTCAATTGCTAATCCCGTATTTAAATCCACCTGAAAAATATCAAGATATTAGAGAAAATAACAAACATATGCAGCAATATAAACCGTATAAAATAGCTATTTTCTACCATCTTTATTCTTGACCAGCTATGTGGTTTCCTTGTTTCATCGTTTCCTGTCATTCCTACAGGATCGAAACTACAGATGTAGCATCTTAATTTTATCACCCTGTTGCAGAAGAACATTCCTGCAATGGAAATGTAAAACTTGTAGTGTATTATTTGAGTTTTAAAAAGGCTTCTCTCGTTTGTAATTTCCACTGAAATTTCAGACTTGATTTTCCCTTATGGAAAATGCATCAACACCTACAAAAATGTTCATTAATTAAACTGAACAAAAACATAAACGCAAATGGTAAAGCCTTGGTCATATGTTTCATGAGCTGAAATAAAAGATCCCTGAAATTTTCCATACGCATAAAAAGCTTATTTCTCTCAAATTTGTTTACATCCCTGTTAGTGAGCATTTCCCCTTTGCCAAGATAATCCATCCACCTGACAGGTGTGGCATATCAAGAAGCTGATTAAAAAGCATGATCACTACACAGGTGCACCTTGTGCTGGGGACAATAAAAGGCCACTAAAATGTGCGGTTTTGTCAAACAACACAATGCCACAGAAGTTTTGAGGGAGTGTGCAATTGGCATGCTGACTGCAGGAATATCCACCAGAGCTGTTGCCAGAGAATTTAATGTTAATTTCTCTACCATAAGCCGCCTCCAACGTCGTATTAGATCATTTGGCAGTACGTCCAACCAGTCTCGCAAACGCAGACCACGTGTAACCACGCCAGCCCAGGACCTCCACATCCGGCTTCTTCACCTGCGGAATCGTCTCAGACCAGTCACCCGGACAGCTGATGAAACTGTGGGTTTGCACAACCGAATAATTACTGCACAAATTGTCAAGGAAACTCATCTGCGAGCTCGTCGACATCACCAAATGCTCATCTATGATGGCCACTGGCACACTGGAGAAGTGTTCTCTACACGGATGATTGGAGGTTTCAATTGTACCGCACAGATGGCAGACCGCGTGTACGGTGTCGTGTGGGTGAGCGGTTTGCTGATGTCAATGTTGTGAAGAGAGTGCCCCATGGTGGGGTTATGGTATGGGCAGGCATAAGCTATGGACAATGAACACAATTGCATTTTATCGCTTGCAATTTGAATGCAGAGAGATACCATGACGAGATCCTGAGGCCCATTGTTGTGCCATTCATCCACCGCCATCACTTCATGTTGCAGCATGATAATGCAGAGCCCCATGTCGCAAGAATCTGTACACAATTCCTGGAAGCTGAAAATGTACCAGTTCTTCCATGGCCTGTATATTCACCAGACATGTCACCCATTGAGCATGTTTGGGATGCTCTGGATCGACATGTACGACAGCGTGTACCAGTTCCCGCAAATATCCAGTAACTTTGCACAGCCATTGAAGAGGAGTGGGACAGTATTCCACAGGCCACAATCAACAGCCTGATCAACTGTATGCGAAAGAGACATGTCGCGCTGCAGGAGGCAAATGGTGGTCACACCAGGTGCTGAATGTTTTTTTTCATCAACGCCCCTACTTTTTAAAAAGGTATCTGTGACCAACAGATGCATATCTGTATTCCCATTTATGTGAAATCCATAGATTAGAGCCTAATGAATTTATTTAAATTGACTGATTTCCTTTTATGAACTGTAACTCAGTAAAATGTTTGAAGTTGTGTTAATAGTTTTGTTCAGTGTATAATCCACATAATAATTGACATTTCCTGTTGCTGTAGGATTCTTTTCTAGCCGTCGCAAACTGGCTCAAATGACGATCCTATATCTGTATTGAGCATATGTCTGTGCATTGGTAAAATGTTCACCAACTTTAACAAACCTACCTAGATCAAGACCCATTCCAAATTCACACCTTAAAAGGTTGAATTATACAGAATTAGGGGCAGCATTTATTTTCCTTGACGGCACAGAGAGAGGAGAAACCTACTTTCATTGGTTACCTTGACATTTAACTGAACCAGAAATATCTCCTGTAACATACTCTCCTTTAGAAAATAACCTACATTTAAAGAGATCGTTGTTGAGCAATTTTATAAAGGAATGCACAGAAGAATTTCTCTCTGTTTAAAAATGTGCATCTTTCAAGTGGGCCAGCTGTTGACCTGTATTCATATAACCCGAGAAAACTACATGAAACCAGGCTGATCTTGCGTGTGATTTGACCATTTGTCAAAGTTGGCCCCAATATGGATATTTGCAGTTTGTGTAGCCTATGATACATTAACATGGTAGAACAGGCTGTCTACAAATGACACAGCACCTGTCAGAAAGTGCGATTTATGTGTCAGTTGTGACCATTGGCCTCTGGGATAACGAAGTCACTCAACAGATTCTCTCAGGTTTCTCTGACGGCCTTCAGATGTGACATGGATCCCTTTGGCAAGTGAGCTGACTCACTGAATACTGAATCAGATGCTTACTTCAATCCTCCACCATGCTTTGTGGCACCGATCCCTAAATGCAGCAAGACCCAAGAGGCCCAAATACTATTACTAGACCTAGGAGCTCATTCCCAAATACTATTACTAGACCTAGGAGATCTTTCCCAAATACTATTACTAGACCTAGGAGATCATTCCCAAATACTATTACTAGACCTAGGAGATCATTCCCAAATACTATTACTTAGACCTAGGAGATCATTCCCAAATACTATTACTTAGACCTGAGGCCATACCCAAATACTATTACTAGACCTAGGAGCTCATTCCCAAATACTATTACTAGACCTAGGAGATCATTCCCAAATACTATTACTAGACCTAGGAGATCATTCCCAAATACTATTACTAGACCTAGGAGATCATTCCCAAATACTATTACTAGACCTAGGAGATCATTCCCAAATACTATTACTAGACCTAGGAGATCATTCCCAAATACTATTACTAGACCTAGGAGATCATTCCCAAATACTATTACTAGACCTAGGAGATCATTCCCAAATACTATTACTAGACCTAGGAGATCATTCCCAAATACTATTACTTAGACCTGAGGCCATACCCAAATACTATTACTAGACCTAGGAGATCATTCCCAAATACTATTACTAGACCTAGGAGATCATTCCCAAATACTATTACTAGACCTAGGAGATCATTCCCAAATACTATTACTAGACCTAGGAGATCATTCCCAAATACTATTACTTAGACCTGAGGTCATTCCCAAATACTATTACTAGACCTAGGAGCTCATTCCCAAATACTATTACTAGACCTAGGAGATCATTCCCAAATACTATTACTAGACCTAGGAGATCATTCCCAAATACTATTACTAGACCTAGGAGATCATTCCCAAATACTATTACTAGACCTAGGAGATCATTCCCAAATACTATTACTAGACCTAGGAGATCATTCCCAAATACTATTACTTAGACCTGAGGCCATACCCAAATACTATTACTAGACCTAGGAGATCATTCCCAAATACTATTACTTAGACCTGAGGTCATTCCCAAATACTATTACTAGACACAAGAGGTCATCCTTAAAAGGTAATTCCTAAGGGGTCAATTTCAAATATGATTTGAACCCAGGTCTGCTTAGAACATCAAAATGACTTAACCTGTGCTCTAACCATTCAATAATAAACATATGAACAGATTTGGTCAAATTATAAAATACTGTACTTGAGACCAGTATGTTGACTGAAAACTGAATTTGGGGACATTTGATCACTTATTACAGAGATGGAAGAAGTACCGGTATGTATGAGTCTTACCTCTATGCCCTGGTTGATTGCCAACTTTGCCATCCTAATTGCAATGGGACCCTGAAGAGATCAAAGCAAAACAATAGTTTGTTTAGGGTCAAAAGTACATGTAAATAACTTCTTATGGCTGGGAGGCGCCATTTCCACCTTCGGATGAAAAGCGTGCCCAGAGTAAACTGCCTGCTACTCATGCCCAGAAGCTAAGATATGCATATTATTAGTAGATTTGGATAGAAAACACTCTGAAGTTTCTAAAACTGTCTGAATGACAGTCTGTGAGTGAGACAGTCTGTCTGTGAGTATAACAGAGCTCAAATGGTAGGTAAAAACCTGAGAAAAATCCAACCAGGATGTGGGAAATCTGAGGTTTGTAGTTTTGGTCTTTAGAACATTGTTTCAGGCTTCTACTATGAAGGGGGAGCGAATAAGAGTTGTTTGAATGAGGGGTCTGGAAGAAAGCCATTAGTTTAGTCACGCGTGAGTAAGAGCTCCGCTCCTTTTCATTTCTAAAGACAAAGGAATTGTCAGGTTGAAACATTATTGATGATTTATGATAAAAACATCTAAAGATTTATTCTATACATCGTTTGACATGTTTCTACGAACTGTAATAGAACTTTTTATACTTTTCGTCTGGACCTAGTGCTCGCGCCTTGTGCATTTTGGATTACTGGACTAAACGCGCAAACAAAAAGGAGGTATTTGGACATAAATAATGGACTTTAACGAACAAAACAATTTTTTTTGTGGAACTGGAATTCCTGGGAGTGCATTCCAATGAAGATCATCAAAGGTAAGTTAATATTTATAATGCTATTTCTGACTTTTACTGACTCCACAACATGGCGGGTATCTGTATGGCTTGTTTTTGTGGCTGAGCGCTGTACTCAGATTATTGCATGGTGTACTTTTGCCGTAAAACTTTTTTGAAATCTGACACAGCGATTGCATTAAGGAGAAGTATATCTTTAATTATATGCATAACATGTGTATCTTTCATCAACGTTTATGATGAGTATTTCTGTAAATTGATGTGGCTTTCTGCAAAATCACTGGGTGTTTTGGAAGCAAAACATTACTGAACATAACGCGCCAATGTAAACTTAGATTTTTGGATATAAATATGAACTTTATCGAACAAAACATACATGTATTGTGTAACATGAAGTCCTATGAGTGCCATCTGATGAAGATCATCAAAGGTTAGTGATTAATTGTATCTCTATTTCTGCTTTTTGTGACTTCTCTCTTTGGCTGGAAAAATGGCTGTGATTTTTGTGACTAGGCGTTGACTTAACATAATCGCATGGTATGCTTTCGTCGTAAAGCCTTTTTGAAATCGGACACTGTGTGGGATTAACAACAAGTTTATCTTTAAAACGGTGTATAATACTTGTATGTTTGAGGAATTTTAATTATGAGATTTCTGTTGTTTGAATTTGGCGACATGCACTTTCACTGGCTGTTGTCAAATCGATCCCGTTAACGGGATTTCAGCCATAACAAGATAACAATGGTTGTTGTGTCTACCCTGAGTCTATATAACAGGTGGTTCCCCGGTATAATTTTGCAGGTCACTAGAAATCTAATCCGTACATAAAAGGTACAACATCTGCATTCGCTCAGGTGTTATTTCTAAGAAGTTGATACATCACGACTGTGTGCTACACTCCAAATCATTCAGTGTAGCAGCCTATTCGGAGAATCTGAGAACAGGTTTGATTTCAGGGAAACCACAGAGTCAACGGCCATGTCGGAACACCCATACTCGTAAAGAGTACGCTGATTGGGTATGCAAAAATAAAACGTTTTATATTATGTGAAATTTCCAAACATTTAGTACACTTTATATGCCAGGATGTAAAAGTAATTTCATTTTTTAAATCTAGTATGAATTCGCTGCACAAATTGAGAAAGAAAATTACATTTTTAGACACAGCTGATAATCAAGTAAGGGGACACGATTTCAGACACAGCCAATGTGTAATAACATCCCTGCTTACTCTGGTTTGTACAGTGTACAATGTACAGAGCATTCGTCAAGTATTCAGACCCCTTGACTTTCCCCACATTTTGTTACGTTACAGCCTTATTCTAAAATGGATCAAATACTTTCCCCCTCATCAATCTACACACAGTACCCCATAATGACCTAGTGATAAAAGGTTTACATTTTTTTGTGCAAATTTATACAAAATAAAAAACTGATACCTTATTTACATAAGTATTCAGACCCTTTGCTATGAGACTCAAAATTTAGCTCAGGTGCATCCTGTTTCCATTGATCATCCTTGAGATGTTTCTACAACTTGATTGGAGTCCACCTGTGTAAATTCAATTGATTGGACATGATTTGTAAAGCCACACACCTGTCTATATAAGGTTCCACAGTTGACAGTGCATGTCAGAGCAAAAAGCAAGCCATGAGGTTGAAGGAATTGTCTGTAGAGCTCCGAGACAGGATTGTGTCAAGCCACAGATCTGGGGACGGGTACCAAACATTTCTGCAGCATTGAAGGTCCCCAAGAACACACAGTCACCTTTATCATTCTTATTAAATGGAAGTTTGGAAACACCAAGACACTTCCTAGAGCTGGCTGACCGGTGGAGCAATCGGGGGGAGAAGAGCCTCGGTAAGGGAGGTGACCAAGAACCCGATGGTCACTCTGACAGAGCTCCAGAGTTCCTCTGTGGAGATGGGAGAACCTTCCAGAAGGCCAACCATCTTTGCAGCACTCCACCAATCAGGCCTTTATGGTAGAGTGGTCAGACGGAAGCCAGTCCTCAGTAAAAGGCACATGACAGCCCGCTTGGAGGTTGCCAAAAGGCACCTAAAGGACTCTTAGAACATGAGATACAATCTGGTCTGATGAAACCAAGATTGAACTCTATGGCCTGAATGCCAAGCGTCACGTCTGGAGGAAACCCTACAGTGAAGCATGGTGGTGGCAGCATCATGCTGTGGGGATGTTTTCAGCAGCAGGGACTGGGAGACTAGTCAGGATCGAGGGAAAGATGAACGGAGCAAAGTACAGAGAGATCCTTGATGAAAACCTAATCCGGAGCCCCCAGGACCTTAGACTGGTGCGAATGTTCACCTTCCAACAGGACAACAACCCTAAGTACACAGCCAAGACTACGTCGTAGTGGCTTCGGGACAAGTCTCTGAATGTCCTTGAGTGGCCCAGCCAGAGGCTGGACTTGAACCTGATCGAACATCTCTGGAGAGACCTGAAAATAGCTGTGCAGTGACGCTCCCCATCCAACCTGACAGAGCTTGAGAGGATCTGCAGAGAAGAATGGAAGAAACTCCCCAAATACAGGTGTGCCAAGCTTGTAGTGTCATACCCAAGAAGCTAAAGGTGCTTCAACAAAGTACTGAGTAAAGGGTCTGAATACTTATGTAAATGTGATATTTAAATGTAGTATTTTTAATACATTTGCAAACATTTCTAAAAAGCTGTTTTTTGCTTTGTCATTATGGTGTATTGTGTGTAGATTGAGGAGGAAGAAAAACATTTTTTTAATCAATTTTAGAATAAGGCTGTAAGTTAACGAAATGTGGAAAATGTCAAGGGGTTTGAATACTTTCTGAATGCACTGTACGTACATGCTTTATCATATACTCACATTTGGGTTGAACTCGCGGGCCAGGTCCAGCGCTCTGAGGTAGGCGGCATCTCCGCTCTTGTTCTGCTCCACGGCATGGCTGACCAGGCCCAGTCTCTTCGCCTCCGTTCCGTCAATCGCCCGCGCCGCAAAGATCAGCTCCTTAGCCAGGGCTACCCCGATGGCCCTGGGTAGTCGCTGGGTACCACCTGGATGGAGGAGGTGAAGGAGAAGGAAGAGGAGGGGGTGGAGGAGAAGGAAGTGGAGGAGGAGGAAGTGGAGGAGGTGAAGGAGAAGGAAGAGGAGGGGGTGGAGGAGAAGGAAGAAGAGGGGGTGAGGAGAAGGAAGAAGAGGGGGTGGAGGAGAAGGAAGTGGAGGAGGGGGTGGAGGAGGAGGAGAAGGAAGAAGAGGGGGTGGAGGAGAATGAAGTGGAGGAAAAAGAGGGGGTGGAGGAGAAGGAAGTGGAGGAGGGGGTGGAGGAGGAGGAGAAGGAAGAAGAGGAGGTGGAGGAGAAGGAAGTGGAGGAAGAAGAGGGGGTGGAGGAGAAGGAAGTGGAGGAGGAAGAGAAAGAAGAGGAGGTTGTGGAGGAGGAAGGGGGGGTGGAGGGGGAGGAGAAGGAAGAGGAGGTGAAATAAGAGAAGAGATCAAACACTACAGTGAGTAACATTATGTTAATGAATAAATATGGCTAGCCTGCTGAAACAGAACAAAATATGAGCTATAATTCTATTTGTGAGAGCTGGCTGTTTTTATTCATACATGTAGGATTATTCATGGTTTATAACAACCAAAGACAGTCTACAACACTAACACACCTGATTTAAAACATTAACCAATCATAGAATGAAAGCCTGCGCACTCTGTGAAGCTGTCCAGGACCTTTGGAGCTGGAGAGGAGACCCCTGGTCTACAGTGCATCTTTGTTGAAGTTTTCAGTTGAGTTTATTGTGATGATTTGACAAGGAATATTCCCCACAAATGACATAAGGATGAAAAGCAGTGTTTGAACAATGCTGTGGGTCATAGCACGTTCCTCCCGGGCTGTGACCTCCTGGGCTGTGACGTACTGGACTGTGATGTACTGGACTGTAATGTACTGGACTGTAATGTACTGGACTGTAATGTACTGGACTGTAATGTACTGGACTGTAATGTACTGGACTGTGATGTACTGGACTGTGATGTACTGGACTGTAATGTACTGGACTGTGATGTACTGGACTGTGATGTACTGGACTGTGGATCGTGGTTAAACATTCTATAATACTCCACTTCTCTGTATCTTTTGGGGTGGAAAACATGTACAGTAGTGACTAAATTTCTTCCTTGTTGAAAGGACACTGTAAATCCTGACCTTTCTCATTCAGGGCAAGCAATTACCTCACTCCGTCTGTGGAAGTCACATATCTGGAAGGTGAAATACAAAGACAAAGAAGGTCTTGGCTTTTCACCACCTGAATATACAGTAACCTCATCTTGCAGGAGCTGTGATGCACTTGGCAGCAGTTATGTCAAGCCTAGATCTAGATGCATCAAATATCTAGCAGGTGAACTAAATGAGGGGTACAAAAAAAGGGAGAAATTTGAGATAAACAGCAATGTGCTTTTTATTGGGCTTCTCTTAAAAATGCTAAAGTAGATAGCTTTCCTGAAATGTGTATTTATTTATTTCACCTTTATTTAACCAGGTAGGCCAGTAGAGAACAAGTTATCAATTACAACTGTGACCTGGCCAAGATAAAGCAAAGCAAAGCAACAACAACACGGAGTTACACATAAACAAATGTACAGTCAATAACACAATATAAAAATCTATGTACAGTGTGTGCAAATGTAGAAGAGTAGGGAGGTAAGACAATAAATAGTCCATAGAGGCAAAAATGATTACAATTTAGCATTAACACTGTAGTAATAGATGTGCAGAAGATGATGTGCAAGTAGAGATACTGGTGGGCAAAAGAGCAAGAAGATAAATAACAATATGGGGATGAGGTAGTTTGGGTGGGCTATTTACAGATTGGCTGTGTACAGGTACGGTGAGCTGCTCTGACAGCTGATGCTTAAAGTTAGTGAGGGAGATATAAGACTCCAACTTCAGTGATTTTTGCAATTCCTTTGAGTCATTGGCAGCAGAGAACTGGAAGGAAAGGCGGCCAAATTAAGTGTTGGCTTTGGGGATGACCAGTGAAATATACCTGCTGGAGCTCGTGCTATGGGTGGGTGTTGCTATGGTGACCAGTGAGCTGAGATCAGGCGGGGCTTTACCTAGCAAAGACTTATAGATGACCTGGAGCCAGTGTGTTTGGCGACGAATATGAAGCGAGGGCCAGCCAACGAGAGCATACAGGTCGCAGTGGTGGTTAGTATATGGGGCTTTGGTGACAAAATGGATGGCACTGTGATAGACTACATCCAGTTTGCTGAGTAGAGTGTTGGAGGCTATTTTGTAAATGACATCGCCAAAGAAAAGGATCGGTAGGATGGTCAGTTTTACGAGGGTATGTTTGGCAGCATGAGTGAAGGAGGTTTTGTTGCGAAATAGGAAGCCGATTCTAGATTTAATTTTGGATTGGAGATGTGAGTTTGAAAGGAGAGTTTACAGTCTAACCAGACACCTAGGTATTTGTAGATGTCCACAAATTCTCCATCCAGAGTACTGATGCTAGTCGGGCGGGCAGGTGCGGGCAACAATCGGTTGAAGAGCATGCATTTAGTTTTACTAGCATTTAAAAGGCAGTTGGAGGCCACGGAAGGAGTGTTGTATGGCATTGAAGCTCGTCTGGAGGTTAGTTAACACTAACACTATGACTAACTTCCCTATCAGACTAGAATGGTGATTATATTGCTCTTGGCATTGCTCACCAAGGTAATAACCTCAGTCCGGATGCATTTCTACAGGAAATGAAACATTTACATACAAACAATGCAATGCACATAGTCCGGAGGAAAATAAAACAAGACCTTTTAAACAAACGGCAGTGTAATTCCTTGGTAATATAGGGCTTAGAGTGAATATGGGTCAGTCACTTAATTAGCAGCGTGTATTATCAGTATGTTGACAGTGATCACAGACACATTCTCACCTCCCGGACAGGATGCTCACACGTATTCAGTCATTCTGAATTGATCAGGTTGAGCTGATCGAACAGGGCAGAGGAGTGGTGGTGACAACAGTATTCTCTGTTAGTTGTGTTATCATTCTGACAGCTGCTACAGCCCACGTTGTGTCGACTAAGACAAAATGATAACGCGGAAAAAATAAGGGACATCACTAAAAAGTTACATATTATTATTATTATTGTATATTTCTATAAATTACAGGTAAACTATACACAAGGTAGAATGTAGAATGTAGCTGTTCCAGACATTCGTATGTAAATAAATGCCATCTGTTTTTGTTGGTTTGAAGCGGTCCTTGTTGCTCAACTCTTACACAAGAACTTGGATGGGAAAGTGTTTACCCGTGGAGGAGCCTGCATGAATTATCACAGAACCCTGATGGCGCAATGACAAACACTCATTTGTTGCCAATTGCTGTTTTCTCTGTGTCTCTGTCTACATCTCTTTGGACTGTGTTCTCTGTGTCTCTGTCTACATCTCTTTGGACTGTGTTCTCTGTGTCTCTGTCTACATCTCTTTGGACTGTTTTCTCTGTGTCTCTGTCTACATCTCTTTGGACTGTTTTCTCTGTGTCTCTGTCTACATCTCTTTGGACTGTGTTCTCTGTGTCTCTGTCTCCATCTCTTTGGACTGTTTTCTCTGTGTCTCTGTCTACATCTCTTTGGACTGTGTTCTCTGTGTCTCTGTCTACATCTCTTTGGACTGTTTTCTCTGTGTCTCTGTCTCCATCTCTTTGGACTGTGTTCTCTGTGTCTCTGTCTACATCTCTTTGGACTGTGTTCTCTGTGTCTCTGTCTACATCTCTTTGGACTGTGTTCTCTGTGTCTCTGTCTACATCTCTTTGGACTGTGTCTCTGTCTACATCTCTTTGGACTGTTTTCTCTGTGTCTCTGTCTCCATCTCTTTGCTTTGGATTGCCTAATTTCTTACTTGCTTCATCAACTCATAACAGTTAGCTTAAAATAGCACAACATAACATAATAACAGAACTTTGAAGGCTAAACATTTTGATTAGCCCAAAAAATGTAGCTATTGTTTACCCATTCTACAGAGTGCAAGATAGTGCACTGCAAATTCTCAGACAACATATTCAAGACATCCTTGACAAACACACAAGTGAAGAAAAAGGCAGATGAGAGATAAGATGTTACATGGAATCGTTGTGTCACTCGTCACTTACATTATTAACCACACAATTCTGGTAACTTCTGTGGCTTGACCTCGTAGCGTTGCATAACATTGTGTAACTAAGTTTAAATACACCAGGGGGAAAATGGTGCAACAACTTCTGAGAAATCATTGTCACAATGCCATTTTCCTCATGGCGGTTGGTCAATTTTCTCATTGCTTAACCATTGCCTGAACCGTAAACATTGCACAATGGGGAAAAGCTACAGTTAGTGTCTTGACATGCCTTGAGAAAGTATGATGTAGTGCAAATAGTGTTGCACAGTGCTATCATGTCAAGGAGCTGCCTTTAGGGGCGTGTGTTTGAAATCAGTGAGCCGGACAGCAAACGAAGTGAAGTGAAAATGCATTTTGGCTTCAAAGAAAGGTTCAAGGTCGGTGCTGAAGAGGACTCGTGACAGCTTTGTGAGGAGTCAAGACACTTTCTGCAGAAATGAGGCTCCTAGAATCGCAACATTAACCCTTCCCAATAGCCAGCACTATAGACTTATGTCTAGTACAATGTTGCTGTTTACCACAGAAGGTTGGGGTCAATTCAGGATTGAAATGACCAGACAATTCGTCAAGTGTAACATAGTGAAATACCTCAATAACTGAAATCTTGCTGGAACGGACCTTAGCTCTGCTGAGTACCGAATTACAAAAAGTTTGTTGAATTCCCAATGTGTTATCACTATGCTTTCAACCATCTAAAAGCACAACCAAATTCCAATAGAAAAACAATGGTTTTGGTTTAGTTGTCATCTTAAGGTGTTATCACTGCGTATTCATCCATTTAAAAGCAAAACAAAGTTAAAATGTGAAATACAATGTCTGTTTTTAAAAAACAACATAATGTGTTACCACATATAACAGCAGAACCAAATGACCTGGATTATAGTTCGGGTTACTTTAAATGTATATTGTGCAAGTGAGATTCTCCACAGATTATCAACATTGTGAAGACTTTGTATGATTACATAATAAAACTCTTGTAGTTACAATAACCTCAAAATGTGGCCATGGATGAGTTACACATTTTGGGGTTGAATAACAAAACTCCTCGGATAGTTTCATCAGAGCTACTGGCTTAACCTCGGCCAACAGCTCCGCCCCCCCACCCCCGCAGCTACTCGCCCAAGCCTCTCCAGGTTGGTTCTCCTTTACCCAAATCCAGATAGCAGATGTTCTGAAAGAGCTGCAAAACCTGGACCCGTACAAATCAGCTGGGCTTGACAATCTGGACCCTCTATTTCTGAAACTATCCGCCGCCATTGTGGCAACCCCTATTACCAGCCTGTTCAACCTCTCTTTCATATCGTCTGAGATCCCCAAGGATTGGAAAGCTGCCCCTCTTCAAAGGGGGAGACACCCTGGACCCAAACTGTTACAGACCTATATCCATCCTGCCCTGCCTATCTAAGGTCTTCGAAAGCCAAGTCAACAAACAGGTCACTGACCATCTCGAATCCCACCGTACCTTCTCCGCTGTGCAATCTGGTTTCCGAGCCGGTCACGGGTGCACCTCAGCCACGCTCAAGGTAATAAACGATATCATAACCGCCATCGATAAAAGACAGTACTGTGCAGCCGTCTTCATCGACCTTGCCAAGGCTTTCGACTCTGTCAATCACCATATTCTTATCGGCAGACTCAGTAGCCTCGGTTTTTCTGATGACTGCCTTGCCTGGTTCACCAACTACTTTGCAGACAGAGTTCAGTGTGTCAAATCGGAGGGCATGCTGTCCGGTCCTCTGGCAGTCTCTATGGGGGTGCCACAGGGTTCAATTCTCGGGCAGACTCTTTTCTCTGTATATATCAATGATGTTGCTCTTGCTGCGGGCGATTCCCTGATCCACCTCTACGCAGACGACACCATTCTGTATACTTCCGGCCCGTCCTTGGACACAGTGCTATCTAACCTCCAAACGAGCTTCAATGCCATACAACACTTCTTCCGTGGCCTCCAACTGCTCTTAAATGCTAGTAAAACCAAATGCATGCTTTTCAACCGTTCGCTGCCTGCACCCGCACGCCCGACTAGCATCACCACCCTGGATGGTTCCGACCTAGAATATGTGGACATCTATAAGTACCTAGGTGTCTGGCTAGACTGTAAACTCTCCTTCCAGACTCATATCAAACATCTCCAATCTAAAATCAAATCTAGAGTCTGCTTTCTATTCCGCAACAAAGCCTCCTTCACTCACGCCGCCAAACTTACCCTAGTAAAACTGACTATCCTACCGATCCTCGACTTCGGCGATGTAATCTACAAAATAGCTTCCAACACTCTACTCAGCAAACTGGATGCAGTTTATCACAGTGCCATCCGTTTTGTTACTAAAGCACCTTATACCACCCACCACTGCGACCTGTATGCTCTAGTCGGCTGGCCCTCGCTACATATTCGTCGCCAGACCCACTGGCTCCAGGTCATCTACAATTCCATGCTAGGTAAAGCTCCGCCTTATCTCAGTTCACTGGTCACGATGGCAACACCCACCCGTAGCACGCGCTCCAGCAGGTGTATCTCACTGATCATCCCTAAAGCCAACACCTCATTTGGCCGCCTTTCGTTCTAGTTCTCTACTGCCTGTGACTGGAACGAATTGCAAAAATCGCTGAAGTTGGAGACTTTTATCTCCCTCACCAACTTCAAACATCTGCTATCTGAGCAGCTAACCGATCGCTGCAGCTGTACATAGTTTATCGGTAAATAGCCCACCCAATTTTACCTACCTCCCCATACTGTTTATATTTATTTACTTTTCTGCTCTTTTGCACACCAATATCTCTACCTGTACGTGACCATCTGATCATTTATCACTCCAGTGTTAATCTGCAAAATTGTAATTATTCGCCTACCTCCTCATGCCTTTTGCACACAATGTATATAGACTCTTTTTTTTCTACTGTGTTATTGACTTGTTAATTGTTTACTCCATGTGTAACTCTGTGTTGTCTGTTCACACTGCTATGCTTTATCTTGGCCAAGTCGCAGTTGCAAATGAGAACTTGTTCTCAACTAGCCTACCTGGTTAAATAAAGCTGAAATAAAAATAAAAAATAAATACAAATTAATCCTATTCCTTAACTTTCATTTTTGGTTAAATTGGAGATATAATTTGTAAACTTTTTTGCAAATCCAATGTATTTTCCACATAGATTCCACGTCACAATACTTGACAAAGTACGTTAGAACAACATTGACTTAATGTGATTTATCACATACTATATATACTATAACAGAAGACATTTTTCAATATCTATATCAAAAGTACTTTTTTAATCAAATGTCAAATGCTAAATTAAATTTAGATGTATTATTTGTATTTATTTATTTAACCAGGAAAGTCAGTTAAGAACAAATTCTTATATACAATGACGGCCAACCCCGGCCAAACCCAGACCAATTGTGTGCCGCCCCTATGGGACTCTCAATCACGGCCGGTTTGAACCAGGGTCTGTACTGACCCCTCTAGCACTGAGATGCAGTGGCTTAGACCACTGAGACACTCGAGAGTCTTATTTAAAAATGAATCTTAATCAAAATGTTGTATCTTATGGAAACAGACACAGCCTTAGACATAAACTAGGCTATAGGAGGAGCTGGCAGAAGTGGTGTCGGCTGGCTGACACCCTGGGAACAACACGCACTATATAAAAACTCAGCAAAAAAATACATGTCCTCTCACTGTCAACTGTGTTTATTTTCCAGCAAACTTAACATGTGTAAATATTTGTAAAAACATAACAAGATTCAACAACTGAGACATAAACAGACATGTGACTAACAGAAATGAAATAATGTGTCGCTGAACAAGGGGGGGGGGGGGGGGGGGGGGGGGGGGGGGGTCAAAATCAAAAGTAACAGTCAGTATCTGGTGTGGCCACCAGCTGCATTAAGTGCTGCAGTGCATCTCCTTCTCATGGACTGCACCAGATTTGCCCATTCTTGCTGTGAGATGTTACCCCACTCTTCCACCAAGGCACCTGCAAGTTCCCGGACATTTTCGGGGGGAATGGCCCTAGCCCTCACCCTCCGATCCAACAGGTCCCAGATGTGCTCAATGGGATTGAGATCCAGGCTCTTCAGACCTACACGCCTTACAACAGGCCTACAGCCCTCAGTCCAGCCTCTCTCAGCCTATTGCGGACAGTCTAAGCACTGATGGAGGGATTGTGCATTCCTGGTGTAACTCGGGCAGTTGTTGTTGCCATCCTGTACCTGTCCCGCAGGTGTGATGTTCAGATGTACCGATCCTGTGCAGGTGTTGTTACAGGTGGTCTGTCACTGCGAGGACGATCAGCTGTCCGTCCTGTCTCCCTGTAGCGCTTTCTTAGGTATCTCACAGTAAGGACAATGCAATGTATTGCCCTGGCCACATGCCTAAGGCACGTTCACACAGATGAGCAGGGACCCTGGGCATCTTTCTTTTGGTGTTTTTCAGAGTCAGTAGAAAGACCTCTTTAATGTCCTAAGTTTTCATAACTGTGACGTTAATTGCCTACCGTCTGTAAGCTGTTAGTGTCTTAACGACAGTTCCACAGGTGCATGTACATTAATTGTTCATGGTTCATTGAACAAGCATGGGAAACAGTGTTTAAACCCCTTTACAATGAAGATCTGTGAAGTTATTTGAAAGACAGGGTCCTGAAAAAGGGACGTTTCTTTTATACACTCACACACACCGAGTTAACCCACAATAACAACCTGGGCGGGTGGACTAGTGATGTCACCACAGTATGCTCTGCTGTCACTCACGTGGACCCCACAGGCAAGCGGTGTGTGTATGTGTAACAAGATGAAAAAAGGTACAATGAGGTATAATAAAGCCCATAAAATTGTCAGAGACTCCAGTCACCCAAATTATAGACTGTTCTCTCTGCTACCACACGGCAAGCAGTACCGGAGCGCCAAGTCTAGGACCAAAAGGCTCCTCAACAGCTTCTACCCTAAAGCTAGAAGACTGAACAATTCATAAAATCGCCAACCGGACAGTTTACATTGACCCCCCCCCCCTCCATTTTGTACACTGCTACTACTCTCTGTTTGTTTGTTACCTATGCATAGTCAACCCCAACTACATGTACAGATTACCTCAACTAGCCTGTACCACCGGTGCCCCCTGTATATAGCCTTGTTATTGTTATTTTTTATTTTAGTCTACTTGGTAAATATTTTCTTCTTCTTGAACAGCACTGTTGGTTAAGGGCTTGTCAGTAAAGCATTTCACGGTAAAGTCTACACTTGTTGTATTCGGCGCATGTGACAAAGTTTGATTTGAATACATTCAGGATACCAGTGTGTAGTATGGAAGGCTATTACAATACAGCTGGGTTATGATAGATGTCCCTTTCGATACAAAAGGTACCACAATTAGGTTAATACAGTGTTGTACGTCATTTTATTTGATTCATTTATCCAAATGCAATGGGAATATTGTTGTTTTCAGCCTTTTCCAGAAATGAGAATTAGACCAAAAATGAAAGCAAATGATCTGAGAATGGTGCTGGAAGGTTTGGTGCTGGATAATGGTGCTGGATATGGGTGCTGGATATTGGTGCTGGATAATGGTGCTGGACCATCTACCATAAAAAGACAAAAATGGGACAGTTTGATGAAAAAGCTTTAAATAAAAAGGTTCAAATCCAGGTCATGTGACAGGATTAACAAAACCAAACTGTTTAATGAACGAATAAAAACCATTAACATTTTGCATTAAGATAACCTTTAAGGGGGTTGTGAAGGATTTATTAGTTTATTTTGCAAGCACCAAAATCACACAGTTCGAACCAAAGACTTAAATCGTAACTGTTTGTTAATGATTTATATACTAGCCTATACTATTAACTAAAATATAACTGTCTAATAAAATGACTTACAATGACTTTACAACCCTCATTAAAGATGACCTTAATGTAAAGAGTTACCATAAAAACAGCACAGAAATGTAAAAGTAGATATCTAGGTTAATCCATCAATCAGGAAGTTACTGTAGCAAATGGTGTAGTAGTCTCAAATATCATAGTAGTGATGCAAGGGTATGCTAGCATTTGAGCAAGATCAAAATGAATAATAAATCAATTAGAGCTTGCGAGTGGCGCAGCGGTCTAAGTCACTGCATCTCAGTGCACGAGGCGTCACTACAGTCCCTGTAGTCGAATCCAGGCTGTATCACATCCGGCCGTGATTGGGAGTCCCATAGGAACGGTGCACAATTGGCCCAGCGTCGTACGGGTTTAGCAAAGGGAAGGCCGTCATTGTAAATAAGAATTTGTTCTTAACTGACTTGCCCGGTTAAATAAAAGGATGGGCCTCTACAAATTACAAAGTCATATTCACATGACATGGATAAATGTCAACCTCTTGTACACGGACAGTGGGTTTTCTGCATAGAAAAGGGTGTTTTTTCAGCTGCCTATATCCACACGGTAAAACAAGAAAACATTGAAAATAATTTGGGATGGGGAGCATCGCTGCACAGCTATTTTCAGATCTCTCCAGAGATGATCGATCGGGTTCAAGGCCGGGCTCTGGCTGGGCCACTCAACGACATTGCCAAATACAAGTGTGCCAAGCTTGCAGCGTCATACCCAACAAGACACAAGGCTGTAATCGCTGCCAAATGTGCTTCAACAAAGTACTGAGTAAAGGGGTCTGAATACTTATGTAAATGTGATTTCATTTTTTTTTTTTTTATTCATTTGCAAAACAAAATGTAAACCTGTTGTTTTTATTTTGTCATTATGGTCTATTGAGTGTAGATTGATGAGGGAAAAAAACTATTTAATCCATTTTAGAACAAGGCTCTAAAGTATCAAAATGTGGAAAAAGTCAAGGGGTCTGAATACTTTCTGAATGCACTGTACGTGTTCCATTCAGAGGGTGAATGGGCAAGATTAAATATTTAAGTGGCTTTGAACGGGGTATGGTAGTAGGTGCCAGGCGCTCCAGTTTGAGTGTGTCAATAACTGCAACACTGCTGAGTTTTTCACACTTAAAAGTTTCCTGTGTGTATCAACAATGGTCCACCATCCAAAGGACATCCAGCCAACTTGTGGGAAGCATTGGGGTCAACATGGACCAGCATCCCTGTGGAAAGCTTGACAGCTTGTAGAGTCCATGCCACAACAGATTGAGGTTGTTCTGAGCAAAAGTGGGTGCAACTCAATATTAGGAAGGTGTTCTTAATGTTTTGTACACTCAGTGTATTTTTAAATAAGATCTTTGAAAACTAACAATAAGTATTTTTGACATGGCATGGGGCCCCCAGTGATTTTGTTAGAATGTTTCAGTCACTCAGATAGCACAAGCCCAGCCAAAATGTGTAGAATTGAAGAATATATATTTTTTTATATATATATTTTTTTAATCTAAGCCCAAAAGCAAAATGTGTTAAATTTTTGGCTTTAAAACTTCAAAATGCTCTCTCCACATGCTCACACCCACAGCCAAGTCCCCCCTACGCCCACCACCCAAGCCCCACTTTGACCCCCCCCCCCCCCCCCCCCCCCCCCCCCCAAGAAACATCGCTGTATTGCAATCTTGAAAAGTAAATAGAATGCGATCTCTATTTCATTAGACACAAAACAAAAACCACATGGCTTTGGAAAGCAAACCATTCTAAATAAATTACAAAATACACTCCAAATTGTACAGAGCATGGTACAACACATGGTAACTTCCGGTAACTCCTTTGATTAATGCTTTATTAATGGTTTCAATAACCCATCACTTTCATGAGCATAATCTGTAAAAAAAATAAAATAATAATAATAATTTAAAAGTGAGCAATACAAACTTACACATCTAGGCTACATTTCACCTCTGAATTCCTCCTTTGTGGCCTACATAAAGTGTTGCCTACATGGGGCCATGTTTTTGTTGACAGCAACTGTGGAACTAAAACAAAACTTACTAAACAAAACTTACTTTACTGTAGCAGGATGCTTTGCGAGAGACTTGGCAGCAATGTCACGAACATGTACCTTGGCGCATGCTTGGAACTTTGTTCAGGGGAAAAATAGGGAGATATATATATATATATATATATAGTTACAGGCAGGGATCTACTTCTTGTGTTACCGTTGCTCATCACTAGGCAACAGGGCTCTACTGTGCTAGCCTATTTCAAGGCGCTCCATTCAACCTGGGTTTGTTAACATTTCTGCTCACACTGCTGTTGACAACATTTGCCATTATCCAGTTCATCAATTGAGTTCTATCTCAGTTGGCCCAGTTTTGAACTCTGACCGTGGCAAATGCGTAACTATGGTTCCGAAGCGTGCTCACAAACAAGAGAAACATTTTTTATTATCTGCACCAAACAAATACTTATATTCCTACACTGTCTCTCTGTTTACTGTAGGTCAAAGAGGAGGGGGGGGGGGGGGGGGAGCAAACCCCATGCCACTATGCTACTGAGTTACCTGATACAGTGCTTTTAGATATGCTTATATAATGTCCTGTCTGTTATCCCCACAGGGTTGCTGGACATTAATAATGGGCCTGTGATATTAAAAACGCCTACTTCTGAGACAAAGAGGCTCTTTTAAAAGGATCTGGGCCAAGCACTGACTGTTATGAGGAGACCTGGAACTGGGTCAGTGGAGTCATGCAGATACACTATGTGGTACTTCACAGATACAGTATGTGGTACTTCACAGATACAGTATGTGGTACTTCACAGATACAGTATGTTGTACTTCACAGATACAGTATGTTGTACTTCACAGATACAGTATGTTGTACTTCACAGATACAGTATGTTGTACTTCACAGATACAGTATGTTGTACTTTATAGATACAGTATGTGGTACTTCACAGATACAGTATGTTGCACTTCACAGCACGTGGTACATGTTGGCACACTTTATGATTGGGAGCAAAACATGTCATAACACCATGTTCTCAGTATTGGTGTCTGGTATTTATATATTAAATATGCATCCCAAATGGCACTCTATTCCTGGGTCAAAAGCAGTGCACTATATAGGGACCATTTGGGATTCAACCACAGTCTTCATAGAGGTACCAGATGACAAGGAATGAAAAAGGGAATAAGTATTCTCAGGTTTGAACAATACTTCCAAGTGCACTTTTTAAAAATCTCTACAGAAAACTTTGAACCCGGTTACTAAGTGTGCTTTCAAAAAAGCGAAATTGGAACTGTGTGAAAGGCAAATTGAATAGACAACCCTTTGAACAACTAGCTGTATTAAAATATTTCACTGCAGCAATTTTTCGCTGCTCGCTCTAACCTTTTGGTCACCCTTTCTAAAATAAACTAAATGGGGATGAGGTTGTCATTAGTACAGAGGAAATTCAGATTTCTCAGAAATGGTGAATTACCTTTTTTTGAAATAAAAGAAAAGCTTCTTTGGCAATGTCAAGAAATTAATAACAAGGTAGAATGTTTTCTGTCCAATTTGCATCCTGGCAACCACTACATCCTGAGAGGAGTAAAGCACATCCTGAATTCTTAGAATCAGAGCTGATGCAAACACCATCATCACAGGAAATCACTGTTGATATAAAATGAAGATTGTAACATTCACAGTTGAGTAATACTTAAACAGAAGGACTACGTAAGATTCATTACACCTTCATTACGCATCAAAGTCTTTCAGAATTAGGCCTAATTCTGGTATGACACAACATACTTACCAAACAATAAGAAGGCATTAATACTTTCTATTATTATTTGTTATTAGATTTGTCAGGATCCCAATTAGCCGACGCCAATGGCGACAGGTAGTCTGACACATAACGAAAATGTCAATTAGTTTACTAGGCTGTAAACTAATTGAAATCATAAAATGATGGCATTGCAGTCCAGACTTTAGTCAAAGCACGGTATGCATTGATCCACGTAGAGCTCACTTGGAAACCAGCAGACTATGAGGCAAACAAATTTGGAAAATCCCTAGTCATGGCCATGCCAAACAAATGAGCTTTCATTTCTTTTCCCGTAAATCCTAACTGGTTTTCTCATTAAAGAACATGCCAAGATTCTGTGTAAGGATACTGTATTCTTAGAATTTAGGTGTGTCATAGTTGGTAAAAGTTTGCCCGGGACACGGCTGCATCCCAAAAGACACCATATTTCCAACATACTGGTGACCAACACTTTTACTCTAATAGGGCTCTGGTCAAAAGTAAGGCACTATATAGGGAAAAGGGTGCCAAATAGTGCACAGGAACCACACTTCCCTGAGTATTTCGGAAATCCCCTCAGATGACAAGGGCACTTATTATTTTAATATCAATGTCTTTATTATCTCATTATCAATATCTTTACCATCTCATTATCAATGTCTTTATTATCTCATTATCAATATCTTTACCCTCTCATTATCAATGTCTTTATTATCAACGTATTATTAACAGCGTCTTATTAACCGTGTCTTTTTTTAACCGTGTCTTATTAAACCGCGTCTTATTACCCATGTCTTATTACCCGCGTATTATTAACAGCGTCTTATTATCGTCTATATTAGCAACGTCTTTATTAACGTCTTATTATCTCATTACCAATGTCTATATTATCAACATCTTATTAATTATGTCTATATTATCAACATCTTATTAATTATAACGTCTTATTATCCACATCGTATTATCCACGTCGTATTATCCACGTCGTATTATCCACGTCGTCTTATCCACGTCGTATTATCCACGTCGTAGTTATCCACGTCGTATTATCCACGTCGTATTAACCACGTCGTATTAACCACGTCGTATTATCCACGTGGTATTATCCACGTGGTATTATCCACGTGGTATTATCCACGTCGTATTAACCACGTCGTATTAACCACGTCGTATTAACCACGTCGTATTAACCACGTCTTATTAACCACGTCTTATTAACCACGTCTTATTAACCACGTCGTATTATGCGTGTCTTATTATGCGCGTCTTATTATGCGCGTATTATTAACCACGTCTTATTATCCATGGCTTTATTGTCTGTGTCTTATTATCCACGTCTTTATTGTCCGTGTCTTATTATCCACCTCTTTATTATCCACGTATTAACGTCTTATTACCCACGTCTTAACGTCTTATTATCAACATCTTATTATCGTCTTTATTAACAACGTCTTATCTCATTACCAATGTCTATATTATCAACATCTTATTAATTATGTCTATATTATCAACATCTTATTAATTATAACGTCTTATTATCCACGTCGTATTATCCACGTCGTATTATCCACGTCGTATTAACCACGTCGTATTAACCACGTCGTATTAACCACGTCGTATTAACCACGTCGTATTAACCACGTCTTATTAACCACGTCTTATTATGCGTGTCTTATTATGCGCGTCTTATTATGCGCGTCTTATTATGCGCGTCTTATTATCTGTGGCTTTATTGTCTGTGTCTTATTATCCACGTCTTTATTGTCCGTGTCTTATTATCCACCTCTTTATTATCCACGTATTAACGTCTTATTACCCACGTCTTAACGTCTTATTATCAACATCTTATTATCGTCTTTATTAACAACGTCTTATCTCATTACCAATGTCTATATTATCAACATCTTATTAATTATGTCTATATTATCAACATCTTATTAATTATGTCTATATTATCAGCATCTTATTAATTATGTCTATATTATCAACATCTTATTAATTATGTCTATATTATCAACATCTTATTAATTATGTCTATATCATCGACATCTTATTAATTATGTCTATATCATCGTCATCTTATTAATTATGTCTATATCATCAACATCTTATTAATTATGTCTATTTTCAGCATCTTATTAATTATGTCTATATCATCAACATCTTTAATATCAATGTCTTTATTATCAACGTCGGCAGGTGGCCTACTGGTTGCCCGTTTGAATCCTCAACCTAACAAGGTGAAAAATCGGTCGTTCTGCCCTTGAGCAAAGCAGTTAACCCCCCACAACAATAGCTCCCAGTGTGGTAGCAAGGCAGTTAAACCCCCACAACAATAGCTCCCAGTGTGGTAGCAAGGCAGTTAAACCCCCACAACAACAACTCCCAGTGTGGTAGCAAGGCAGTTAAACCCCCACAACAACAGCTCCCAGTGTGGTAGCAAGGCAGTTAAACCCCCACAACAACAGCTCCCAGTGTGGTAGCAAGGCAGTTAACCCCCCACAGCAACAGCTCCCAGTGTGGTAGCAAGGCAGTTAACCCCCCACAACAACAGCTCCCAGTGTGGTAGCAAGGCAGTTAACCCCCCACAACAACAGCTCCCAGTGTGGTAGCAAGGCAGATAACCCCCGATAACAACAGCTCCCAGTGTGGTAGCAAGGCAGTTAAACCCCCACAACAACAGCTCCCAGTGTGGTAGCAAGGCAGTTAAACCCCCACAACAACAGCTCCCAGTGTGGTAGCAAGGCAGTTAACCCCCCACAACAACAGCTCCCAGTGTGGTAGCAAGGCAGATAACCCCCGATAACAACAGCTCCCAGTGTGGTAGCAAGGCAGTTAAACCCCCACAACAACAGCTCCCAGTGTGGTAGCAAGGCAGTTAAACCCCCACAACAACAGCTCCCAGTGTGGTAGCAAGGCAGTTAAACCCCCACAACAACAGCTCCCAGTGTGGTAGCAAGGCAGTTAAACCCCCACAACAACAGCTCCCAGTGTGGTAGCAAGGCAGTTAACCCCCCACAACAACAGCTCCCAGTGTGGTAGCAAGGCAGTTAAACCCCCACAACAACAGCTCCCAGTGTGGTAGCAAGGCAGATAACCCCTGATAACAACAGCTCCCAGTGTGGTAGCAAGGCAGTTAACCCCCCACAACAACAGCTCCCAGTGTGGTAGCAAGGCAGTTAAACCCCCACAACAACAGCTCCCAGTGTGGTAGCAAGGCAGATAACCCCCTGATAACAACAGCTCCCAGTGTGGTAGCAAGGCAGATAACCCCTGATAACAACAGCTCCCAGTGTGGTAGCAAGGCAGATAACCCCTGATAACAACAGCTCCCAGTGTGGTAGCAAGGCAGATAACCCCCTGATAACAACAGCTCCCAGTGTGGTAGCAAGGCAGATAACCCCTGGTAACAACAGCTCCCCGTGTGGTAGCAAGGCAGTTAACCCCTGATAACAACAGCTCCCAGTGTGGTAGCAAGGCAGATAACCCCTGATAACAACAGCTCCCAGTGTGGTAGCAAGGCAGATAACCCCTGATAACAACAGCTCCCAGTGTGGTAGCAAGGCAGATAACCCCTGATAACAACAGCTCCCAGGCATATCGACATCATTAAAAATAAAGTACAAAGAAAACAAGCAATATCTGAAATTCTTTCATTATACAGACAGACCCACGGAGTGCTCAGTTGCACTTAATGTGTTAATTCACCTTCCTTCCTTATAGATTCCCTCAAATACAAAACAATACATGGGGAATATACTTTAGATGGGGGCATTATAAACTACAACAATACACATTTCCAATACAACAATGTGGAAAGAATACAACTTCTGTATTGTTCAAGGAGCGTTATTCAATCCAAACAGCTTGGACAGCCCTCGACTTTTAACCCCAGCATAATCCACCTGAGCTCGGATAACACATCACCTTTAAGATCCCCCTGGGATGCCTGGAGCTCCCTGACCCCTTCCTGACCCCTTCCAGGAACTGCACCTCACATGTCAAGGCATCCATCAACCATCAACCTCTAAGACACGCTGTCACCTGATAGGTCAGGTCTGAGTGTGAAAACAAGGTCTCTGTACAGACCGCTCTCTGGCCTTGGCGTTGAATGCTGAATCACTGAAAATGACTCAGTCGGCTGCCAAAGGGTTTGCCAGGGAGCTAAGGGTTTCAACGTAGGGAACTTTGGAAGGGCAAAGGGAGAATGGCATGCACATGACCTTTTAAGGTTTTGTTTCGTGTTTATAGTTGGAGAGAAACATTATTTTGATTATATCCCGTTCGTAACAACTGAGTGAGCGGATTAGCAAATGACTGAAAGTGACGTGCATTTAAGGCTTGGAATACTCTCTACAATAGCAATGGCCTACACAGCGAGGTTTTACATTCTAGCTGTTATTTCATTGTATACAACAGTAATTCAGTTCACGGGTTAACCACTTACTTTCCAAATACCAAACATCACAGGTTAGCAGGTGAAACAACCACTCTTTGTTCTATGTTCTGGCTATACAGGTAGGTGTTCAAACACTTATATACAGCTACTGCCAAGATAAAGGACACACTTGAGTAAATGCAGGGTACAAAGTATATTGAAAGCAGGTGCTTCTACATAGGTGTTGTGTGTGTGTGTGTGTGTGTGTGTGTGTGTGTGTGTGTGTGTGTGTGTGTGTGTGTGTGTGTGTGTGTGTGTGTGTGCACGTATGTCTCAGACACCAGATCTCAACCCAATTGAACACTTATGTCAGATTCTGGAGCGGTGCCTAAGACAGTTGTAGTTGTCCAAGCACCATCATCAAAACACCAAATGATGGAATTTCTCGTGGAAGAATGATGTCACATCCCTCCCATAGAGTTCCAGACACTTGTAGAATCTATGTAAAGACGCATAGAAGCAGTTCTGGCTCATGGTGGCCTAACACCCTATTAAGACACTTTATGTTGGTACTTACCGGTAGTCGTTAGTAGTAAAATATCACATTTGTTATACTACAATTGGGTGTCTCCTCACATAGGGAACCACAGTCAGGCACTAAGTGAAACACTATTCCCATTAGGATCACATAGAGAGATAATGACAAGCCTTGGTTACTGTAAACAACAACAGTTCAGAGGACTGGGGTTGTGTTCAATAGGAACTAAATGGAAGCCAACAGGCCAAAACGTAGAGGGACCAGTGGTGTAGTGCCATTTCTTCAGGTGCCAAGCGGTTTTTAAAAAATGACATCATTTCTCAATCAAAGTTGCAATGCAATGTCTGTCTATACATACACATATCGGCTCACGGAAATGTTTCTATTTTTAATACCATTTAAATTAGATCTAATTTCAAAATAGTCCATCATCACTGTCAATCGTGAATTATATTTATTCACGTTTTACGTGAGCTGCATCTGCGCATACCAACCCATCTGATCACAATCAGTTTTGTGGGAATACGCAGATCTACTGATGTGAAACTACTGTTTCATGAGCAAATTTTATGAGAAGATGGGGTTATAGCCTACCTGTATTTTCTTTCAATAACAATCGATGGCGATCAAACATTTCAGTAGAAAAGCCAACGATAAAGGTTTGAACTGATTTTTTTGTGTTTATGTAGATGCACTTGATTCAGACATACTCCGCCTACCCGGTAGACCGGGAGATCTGTGGTGCGCCTAATGCTCTGGCCAATCAGATAGCTCAAATCACTGTGTATACAGTTTCCACAACCACAAGCAAAGTTTGATACTAAGTTACGTGGGTAGCAGGTAGCCTCGTGGTTAGAGTGTTAGATTAGTAACCGAAAGGTTGCAAGATCGAATCCCCGAGCTAACAAGGTAAAAATCTGTCGTTCTGCCTCTGAACAAGGCAGTTCATTTGTTCTTAACTGACTGGCCTAGTTTAAAAAAAAAAAAGGACAAATACATTTTTTTTAAAAACGTGAGATTCATAACTTAAAACCTTGACCAGAGAGAAACTGTCAAAGATTACAGCAAAGAGCTGCTGTTTTTACAAGTGAATTCATGTCTAAGTTTGTATTCAGCACTGTCAAGACTGTCTTTATTCAAAACTATTACAAAACTCCTCCGTACACTTCCACTGGCCCTGCAACAAACGAGTAGCCAAGTGTATCGATAGCCCTGCCTTTTATTATTATTAGCAGCTCGTCTACTTTAATATCGAGGAATATTTCACTTTCTCTGATCATAGGAACAACATGAATTTGTGCACGAGGCAGATGCGGTGCGATTCAGGGTTCGCCATCACGTGGAAGACGGTGTCTCCTCTCTCTGGTCAGTCTCACCGGAGGAAAGGAAGGAGAAAGCAGGGACCGTGTGAGGCAGACCCTCTGCTGCTCGCTTCCTCCCTCCTCTGAGACGAATGCCGTGTTAAAAACAACTGGGAAATCTCTGACTTCCGACTTCAGTGCGTTCGAGACAACTGGGACCTCTGGAAGAAAATAAAAATAGAGATCTGACTGGGAAAAATAGTTTCGAATGGTCATCCAACTCGGAAACTTTTTTTATATTTTTCTAGAGCTCTGACTTTCTGACCATTAGATCATTGACGTCATGTTTTGATCTTGTTTTGTCCGAATTCCTAGTTGTCTTGAAAGCACCATGACTATCAGATGTAGGTGCCATCAGGCCAGTAAAATAGAAAAGCTAATTATTTGCAAATTATTTCAATGTATGCTCAGCTGTACCTCACAAGTGCTACACCAACTGATATATTTTGTTATCAAAGCTAGCGTTTTAAATATAATATCGCCTGAGAAGAAAAGAAAAGAATGGCAGGCCAGGCATGTAGCCAATATGCTGTGGTAATGTACTAGGCCCACTACATAAACCTCATTTTTATTAAGTTAATGTTACAAGTTTAAAAAATAATCTGAGCTGTAGATCTCAGCTTGCTTTTTGACTGAGAAAGTGATCCTGACTCAGAAAAGGTTGGTGACCACTGGACTAGCCTGTTGATTTTTGGCTTCTGTCACTCGCTGAGGAGAGAGAGCGGCATCAGTCAAAGGTCCCTTTGTTTTTAAGACATACAAAGCCCTCAGAAGATGGCAGTGAATGTGCTTGCTGGGTGCCAATGGAGTCAAAAGTCTAATGGATTCAAAAGTTAGCTATCTAACTGGTGGTTCTAACTGGTGATTCTAACTGGTGATTCTAATCGGTGGTTCTAACTGGTGATTCTAATCGGTGGTTCTAACTGGTGATTCTAATCGGTGGTTCTAACTGGTGATTCTAATCAGTGGTTCTAATAGGTGGTTCTAACCTAACTGGTGGTGGCCTCTGGGCCGGTGTTTTCTCATGTCCTAAATCTAGATCTGTGTGTCAGTGTATATCTTCTTCCGTTATTAAGCTTCAGCTGATTATAAATAGAGACTACAACTCGTTCATTTTTATAATAAAACACACAAAACAGAGAGCAATGAAAATAGCTCTAACTCATCTCGCATTCAAGTGTGCTCCATTTCCTTAGTGAGGAAGTAACTGGGCTACACTCTGACTGGGGCTACACTCTGACTGGGGCTACACTCTGACTGGGGCTACACTCTGACTGGGGTTACACTCTGACCGGGGCTACACTCTGACCGGGGCTACACTCTGACCGGGGCTACACTCTGACCGGGGCTACACTCTGACCGGGGCTACACTCTGACCGGGGCTACACTCTGACCGGGGCTACACTCTGACCGGGGCTACACTCTGACCGGGGCTACACTCTGACTGGGGCTAGACTCTGACTGGGGCTACACTCTGACTGGGGCTACACTCTGACTGGGGCTACACTCTGACTGGGGCTACACTCTGACTGGGGCTACACTCTGACTGGGGCTACACTCTGACTGGGGCTACACTCTGACTGGGGCTAAAAATGAAGACACAAAATATGGTTACATCCTTAATGACTATTTACAGACAGCGCACACCCACAACCACCCACCCACCCACACACACACCCACCCACACCAGGGTTTCCGTTAGCCGGTAATCAACGGCTTTTATCAACAACAAAAAAATCTGAAAACCTGTTTGAAACCTGAATGTCTTACTTCAGGTTTTACCTTGAAAATCCAACCATAGAAGCATTATAAAGACTTCAAAGTTTGGGGAAGCATATAATGTATTCTAGCTACGATTTCTAGCGATTTACGTGCCAGTTATGATTTTCATGTGCACATGTGGAACAGTTTAATTTCAATAATTATGTTTTTGTTTCTCAAAATCACGTGGTTAATCATACTGTATAAATCTTAATGAAAACGGTACAAATATAAAAGTAAAAACTCAACTAAATCGAGAACACCAGCAAATGGACACAGTGATACACCGTGATCATTGGCCTCTGCTATATGGACACAGTGATACACTGTGATCATTGGCCTCTGCTATATGGACACAGTGATACACCGTGATCATTGGCCTCTGCTATATGGACACCGTGATCATTGGCCTCTGCTATATGGACACAGTGATACACTGTGATCATTGGCCTCTGCTATATGGACACAGTGATACACTGTGATCATTGGCCTCTGCTATATGGACACAGTGATACACTGTGATCATTGGCCTCTGCTATATGGACACAGTGATACACCGTGATCATTGGCCTCTGCTATATGGACACCGTGATCATTGGCCTCTGCTATATGGACACAGTGATCATTGGCCTCTGCTATATGGACACAGTGATACACCGTGATCATTGGCCTCTGCTATATGGACACAGTGATACACCGTGATCATTGGCCTCTGCTATATGGACACCGTGATCATTGGCCTCTGCTATATGGACACAGTGATACACCGTGATCATTGGCCTCTGCTATATGGACACAGTGATACACAGTGATCATTGGCCTCTGCTTTATGGACACAGTGATACACAGTGATCATTGGCCTCTGCTATATGGACACAGTGATACACAGTGATCATTGGCCTCTGCTATATGGACACAGTGATACACCGTGATCATTGGCCTCTGCTATATGGACACAGTGATACACTGTGATCATTGGCCTCTGCTATATGGACACAGTGATACACCGTGATCATTGGCCTCTGCTATATGGACACCGTGATCATTGGCCTCTGCTATATGGACACAGTGATACACCGTCATCATTGGCCTCTGCTATATGGACACAGTGATACACCGTGATCATTGGCCTCTGCTTTATGGACACAGTGATACACCGTGATCATTGGCCTCTGCTATATGGACACAGTGATACACTGTGATCATTGGCCTCTGCTATATGGACACAGTGATACACCGTGATCATTGGCCTCTGCTATATGGACACAGTGATACACCGTGATCATTGGCCTCTGCTATATGGACACAGTGATACACCGTGATCATTGGCCTCTGCTTTATGGACACAGTGATACACCGTGATCATTGGCCTCTGCTATATGGACACAGTGATACACTGTGATCATTGGCCTCTGCTATATGGACACAGTGATACACCGTGATCATTGGCCTCTGCTATATGGACACAGTGATACACCGTGATCATTGGCCTCTGCTATATGGACACAGTGATACACCGTGATCATTGGCCTCTGCTATATGGACACAGTGATACACAGTGATCATTGGCCTCTGCTATATGGACACAGTGATACACAGTGATCATTGGCCTCTGCTATATGGACACAGTGATCATTGGCCTCTGCTATATGGACACAGTGATACACCGTCATCATTGGCCTCTGCTATATGGACACAGTGATACACCGTGATCATTGGCCTCTGCTATATGGACACAGTGATACACAGTGATCATTGGCCTCTGCTATATAGACACAGTGATACACCGTGATCATTGGCCTCTGCTATATAGACACAGTGATACACAGTGATCATTGGCCTCTGCTATATGGACACAGTGATCATTGGCCTCTGCTATATGGACACAGTGATAAACCGTGATCATTGGCAGATAAATAGCCTAAACGAGCACATGGAACTCTGAGATGGCCAATGCAGCCGTTGACCTATAACTTCCATTGTCAACCAAGTAAAAAGACATAAAGCCGACAAATAAAAACAGTAGAAAATATACTGATTAAAATGCAGGTTCATTCAATCACATGAATCTCTCTACAAGCCTGTCTGTCTGCCCTTCTATCTGTCTTGACTTGAGCTACTGCTAGTGAAGCGCAACATTGTATCAAATCAATCAACTGGATCCAGCCAAAAGCTGTCTCTAGCGAACTTGCAACATTGTATAAACTAGTCTATTCCAGAGGTATATTTGCCAGTGAGCTTAGGGACAGACAGCTATTTTTGAGCAAGGAAAATATATTTTAAGATGTTTCTACTGGATATATGGAATCATCAGATAATGATATTTTGCTCTTTTACATGAGGCTTGGTGATTATCGAGGGGGAGATTGTTGAAAATACTTTTCAAATAGGACTATTGTGAGGAACTATAAGGCTATCATTCGCAATAGATACGTTGTTGACTTACTGTGTGAGGTGAAGGAAAAAAAATGACTGAGAAGCAGAGCTTATTAGTGGTGGACGAGGTGAGTTAAGACAATCAGACATCCCCAATGGACACTTCCTTACATTTATGAGCAGCAGGTCAGGTAGGCTATGTCTATATGTGCTCAGGTGTGCACGCACCCTCAACTTTAACAGACAAACCTGACCCACGATCATTACACACAAGCCATAAGACTCCTGAACATATCGTCAAATGGTTACCCAGACAATTTGCATTTAAAAAAAAGTGAACAATTCAGACGGGCATGTACATGTGCTTTCTTAAGCAGGGGTACGTACGTACACTTATTTCCCTCATTAAAATGCCAATCAATTTATAAAATTTTTGACATGCGTTTTCTGGATTTTTGTTGTTGTTATCCTGTCTCTCACTGTTCAAATAAACCTACCATTAAAATTATAGACTGATCATTTCTTTGTCAGTGGGCAAACGTACAAAATCAGCAGGGGATCAAATACTTTTCCCCCTCAATGTATGCATAGATGAAAACAACAGAGAGTAGCAGCGGTGAAAAGGGATGGGGGGGATGGGGGGGGGGGGGGCAATGCAAATAGTCTGGTTTGCCATTAGATGTTCAGGAGTCTTATGGCTTGGGGATAGACGCTGTTTAGAGGCCTCTTGGACCTAGACTTGGCGCTGCGGTACCGCTTGCCGTGCGGTAGCACAGAGAACAGTCTATGACTAGAGTGGCTAGAGTCTTTGACAATTTTTTGGGCCTTCCTCTGATACCGCCTGGTATAGAGGTCCTAGATGGCAGGAAGCTTGGCCCAAGTGATGTACTGGGCCATTCGCACTACCCTCTTTAGTGCCTTGTGGTTGGAGGCCGAGCAGTTGCCATACCAGGCAGTGATGCAACCGGTCAGGATGCTCTCGATGGTGCAGCTGTAGAACCTTTTGAGGATCTGAGGACGCATGCCAAATCTTTTCAGTCTCCTGAAGGGGAATAGGTTTTGTCGTGCCCTCTTCACGACTGTCTTGGTGTGCTTGGACCATGTTAGTTTGTTGGTAATGTGGACACCGAGGAACTTGAAGCTCTCAACCTGCTCCACTGCAGCCCCGTCGATGAGATTGGGGGCGTGCTTGGTCCACTTTTTCCTGTAGTCCACAATCATCTCCTTTGTCTTGATCACGTTGAGGGAGAGATTGTTGTCCTGGCATCACATGGCCAGGTCTCTGACCACCTCCCTATAGGCTGTCTCGTCATTGTCGGTGATCAGGCCTACCACTATTGTGTCATCTGCAAATTTAATGGTGGTGTTGGAGTCGTGCCTGGCTGTATAGTCAAGAGTGAACAAGGAGTACACGAGGGGACTGAGCACGCACCCCTGAGGGGCCCCCGTGTTGAGGATCAGTGTGGCGGATGTGTTGTTACCTACCCTTACCACCTGGGGGTGGCCCGTCAGGAAGTTCAGGATTCAGTTGCAGAGGGAGGTGTTTAGTCCCAGGGTTGTTAGCTTATTGACGAGCTAAAAAGGGCAATATGGTGTTGAACGCTGAGCTGTAGTTAATGAATAGCATTCTCACATACAGTGGGGAGAACAAGAATTTGACACACTGCGGATTTTGCAGGTTTTCCTACTTACAAAGCATGTAGCGGTCTGTCATTTTTATCATAGGTACACTTCAACTGTGAGAGACGGAATCTAAAACAAAACCCAGAAAATCACATTGTAAGGATTTTTAAGTAATTAATTTGCATTTTATTGTATGACATAAGTATTTGATCACCTACCAACCAGTAAGAAATCCGGCTCTCACAGACCTGTTAGTTTTTCTTTAAGAAGCCCTCCTGTTCTCCACTCATTACCTGTGTTAACTGCACCGGTTCAACTCATTACCTGTATAAAAGACACCTGTCCACACACTCAATCAAACAGACTCCAACCTCTCCACAATGGCCAAGACCAGAGAGCTGTGTAAGGACATCAGGGATAAAATTGTAGACCTGCACAAGGCTGAGATGGGCTACAGGACAATAGGCAAGCAGCTTGGTGAGAAGGCAACAACTGTTGGCGCAATTATTAGAAAATGGAAGAAGTTCAAGATGACGGTCAATCACCCTCAGTCTGGGGCTCCATGCAAGATCTCCTCTCGTGGGGCATCAATGATCATGAGGAAGGTGAGGGATCAGCCCAGAACTACACGGCAGGACCTGGTCAATGACCTGAAGAGAGCTTGGACCACAGTATCAAAGAAAACCATTAGTAACACACTACGCCGTCATGGATTAAAATCCTACAGCACACGCAAGGTCCCCCTGCTCAAGCCAGTGCATGTCCAGGCCCGTCTGAAGTTTGCCAATGACCATCTGGATGATCCAGAGGAGGAATAGTAGACGGTCATGTAGTCTGATGAGACAAAAATAGAGCTTTTTGTTATAAACTCCACTCGCCGTGTTTGGAGGAAGAAGAAGGATGAGTACAACCCCAAGAACACCATCCCAACCGTGAAGCATGGAGGTGGAAACATCATTCTTTGGGGAGGCTTTTCCGCAAAAGGGACAGGACGACTGCACCGTAGTGAGGGAAGGATGGATGGGGCCATGTATCGCGAGATCTTGGCCAACAACCTCCTTCCCTCAGTAAGAGCATTGAAGATGGGTCGTGGCTGGGTCTTCCAGCATGACAAACACACAGCCAGGGCAACTAAGGAGTGGCTCCGTAAGAAGCATCTCAAGGTCCTGGAGTGGCCTAGCCAGTCTCCAGACATGAACCCAATAGAAAATCTTTGGAGGGAGCTGAAAGTCCGTATTGCCCAGCGACAGCCCCGAAACCTGAAGGATCTGGAGAAGGTCTGTATGGAGGAGTGGGCCAAAATCCCTGCTGCAGTGTATGCAAACCTGGTCAAGAACTACAGGAAACGAATGATCTCTGTAATTGCAAACAAAGGTTTCTGTACCAAATATTAAGTTCTGCTTTTCTGATGTATCAAATACTTATGTCATGCAATAAAATGAAAATGAATTACTTAAAAATCATACAATGTGATTTTCTGGATTTTTGTTTTAGATTCCGTCTCTCACAGTTGAAGTGTACCTATGAGGGAGATTTTCCTCTCTGTTACGTACCGTTCACATCAGGTGCAGTGTTTAGAATGTTGTTATCTCGCAAAACTACATTTTGGCAAACGTTTGAAAATGATGTTTTATTTGATTACAGGAGTTGCATGGTATGTTAAGATGAATGCTAATTATTTACGCACCGGTACATTTCTGAAAACAGCCAGTAAATTAAAATCTTCCCCCACATTTTTCTCATGGAAATTCTCACACAACACACAGACAGCTCACACACAAAGAGAGAGACAGCGCACTCCCAGACGGACAGGTTGGAGGGCCAGTGGTCAGACATAGGGGGCCAGACATTTCCGTGGGTAACTGCAACAGCCCTTCAGATAGACGCCGCTTAATAACAGGCCAGTGAGTAAATGTCTTCCAGGGCACAGGACGACACGCCTGCCAGACAAAAACTGTATCCTGCTGACGTCTCCCCTGCCACCCCACCCCCACATTTCCAGGGAGTGCGGCGGCAGCGGTGAATAAATCTCCAAAGACTTGGACGGGTGCCAAGGATTTGGTGACCTATTTTCAACCAGGTGGAGCGCTCTCTCTCTCTCTCTGTCTGTCTTTCTCTCTCTCTCTCTCCCCCCCCCTCTCTCTCTTCCCCCTCTCTCTCTCTCTCTCTTCCCCCCCTCTCTCTCCCCCTCTCTCTCTCTCCCCTCTCTCTTCCCCCCCCCTCTCTCTCTCCCTCTCTCTTCCCCCCCTCTCTCTCTCTCCCCCCCCCCTTCCCCCCCTCTCTCTCTCTCCCCCCCCCTCTCTCTCTCTCCCCCCCCCCCCTCTCTCTCTCTCCCCCCCCCCCCTCTCTCTCTCTCTTCCCCCCCCCTCTTCTCTCTCTCTCTTCCCCCCCCCTCTTCTCTCTCTCTCTTCCCCCCCCTCTCTCTCTCTCTTTCCCTCTCTCTCTCCCCCCTCTCTCTCCCTCCCATCCTCTCTCTCTCTCCCCCTCTCCTTCTCTCCGGCCTAGATAAGAATATCTCGCGCTCAAATTTCAATAGAGACCGAACAGATTTAAAAATAAATAAATAAAGGCATTTGGGTGCATTAGTGAAACCTCATTAGAAGACAGGCAGTCTTCTCTGATCCGCAGCTTGGTCACGGGTCTATTCAGCTGTTGTAGTGAAGCTTTGGGCCCGTATAAAATCTATGTTGCGGAAAACACGAACGGAATCACAGAATCCAGACATTAAAATGGAATTCAACAATTTACAAAAATGTGTTGATATCAACAAAATGTATTGAATTTAGAAGGAACTCAACTAAATGTATTGAACTTCATAGACAATTATTTAATTTGGCCAAGTTAATCATAAGACATGAACAAATTTGCATCAGTGATTGGTATTTTCCTGCAACTTTCTTAAAGGGCACAGGAATTCCCGTCAGTGTGTGTTGCGAGGCGCAGGTATGTCTAGTCTACACTTTGTGTAGCCATTAGCAATAATGCTAACGATAACTGTCTGCTAGTAGATGGAAAGGCTTTCCCAAAAACCTTTTCAATTAAATGTTAACTACAAAGTAGCCTATGCCTTACCTTGCAGAATTAAATTATGAGTATTGGCATCCTTCCAGTGGACATTTGTTTTGCAAACTCTGCAATCCCATGAGCACTAAAGAAACACCACCAAAACAATGGTTGGTCTGCACTTGCATTAAAAAGGTAACTACCCCCCAAAATTCAGAGAAAATGTACTTGATACGATTGTGATGTGTTGTTATCTCACCTAGCAATTTTAAAATGAATGCACTAATTGTAAAATCACTCTGGATGTATGCATAAGAGCCTCTGCTAAATTACTAAAATGTTTTTAAAAAATCTACATTTCTTAGATTTTTTTCCCCGGAGTTAAAAAAAAGTGGTCTACTGAAGTGGGTTAATGTTGTGGACTTAAAAAATACATTTTTGTTGTTTTTCTATTTCAAAAAGTGTGATTTTGAAAGCAAAAATCTGGAGAGAAAAAATGGAAAACTGAAACCTGGAAAAACTAAATGGAAAAAACTACTTTTGTGAAAATGTTGGTGGTAAATAATAAAATGACAGCTTCTACAGGGCTCTAGAATCTCCTTTCAGCCTGATGGAGAGGGAGGGAGGATAGTGTTTAATAATGTCCCAATTATCTCTCCTTCCTCCATGAGTGTGCACTTGTTCCATTCCCTTCACTGAATTTAAAGGAAATGACATGTGTCAGAAATACGGTGGAAACACTCCCACTAGCCTCTGGCTACACCAATCCAACGCAAGTGCACACTTCAGGAGAAAGGAGATATGATTGGGACACACCCTTGGACTGACTTCCTTCAGTTTCTCAGCTGTGGATACTGGAGAACCTCAAGAGCTCTTAATTTAGAGGACCTTTCATCCCCCCCCACACTCCAAAAAAGAATCCCCAAATAATCCTTAGAACATTATTTTTAAGGGGAAGTGATAGGTAAAATGTTAAACGATGCCCAGCGAGAAGGCAGAGGTTATTTACACGAGGTTTAAGTAAATAGTGCAACAATGAGATGCAAATCACCAGCTGTCTTCCTAAAGTTCATTTGGGTTTGAATCCGTCGACATCAAATCTGTTATTTTGGGAAACATTCGATGCTGCAAGAGCTTATCCGTGGACACGATTGATACTGTAATGAAAACAAATCACTAGTAAAACTTCAATGATACATTTTAGAACCATTGACAGTTCATTAGGTCAATCCTCAATAGTCAAATTTGACTTTAAAAATAATGAAACGTGTGACAACTGTGGCTGTCAAATATCCCACAAAAATAAAAAAAGTGTGAGGAGAGGATCAGCAGAGAGAGAAATTGTTTTTCGGAGAGGCAGCCAGCGAAATGTCAAGAGCTAAATCCCTTAGGCCTTGCGAGAGACGAAGACAAAGGGCACCTGAATCCCTGGATGAGACTGAACAGAGACGGACAAAGGTCTGACATCAACCCTGATGAATCGTACAGCAATGGGCTGGTGGTGCCTCAGAAATGACTGACATACTCTATGTAATGTAGAACACCTGTCAGAACACCTGTCCGAACAGAATTCACACCGACAGACAAATGTACATCTCTGTGACAGATAGGTCCAACATGGTGCTCCATACATTTGAGTGAGAGAAATGTCATTGGTGGCACATTGGTGGTGGGGGGGGGGGGGTATCTGGATAGACAACAAGTTGTCTTTTTAAAAAAAAAACACATTGATGAGTTAACTATTAATCTGAGAATAAAAAGGGACTTCTATAAAAACAAGAAAGATAGAAACAGGTCAAGCCTCTCGCTCAATAGTAGAACGAGGATCATTCAGTCGACTTTCGTACTGGTCCTAGACTACGGCGACATCATCTATATGAACGCAGCTGTCACTTCATTAAAGCCGTTAGATGCAGTCTCCCATAGAGAGCTACGTTTCATTATGCTCGACAGGTTTAGCAGTCTACACATCTTCAGAATTCTCTCCATTCCCCTTTGGGTGGCTGTGCAGCTAATAGCTATAAACAGACACAAGACCTCTGTAGATGCCTCTCAACTCTTAAGACTGGAGAGAAGTAAGCTGGTTTTATTAAACAATCATTGGAGGGGGTTCAACACCAGTGTAGCTCAATCAGACATGGATTGACCTAGTTCCCTACTGTGACCTCCCTTATAACTACTCATCAATTCATGTTGCAAATATGGCACACTTATATTGGTTAAGTGATGTCCAAAGAGTTTGGGTAGCATACTGTATGTGCCATAAAAACTGTTGAGGAATATGTGCTAGAATGAGTCAGTGTAAGCTTCTCCTAATAAAAGGCTGACCCACAGCAGGTCAAGGTTGTGTACATTTGTAGGCGAACAAATGAGAAGTGTGTTCCTTCCTGGTTACAATTGATGATAAAAAGGCAGGAAACAAACAGGCATTTTTCCACATACATGGCTAGGACACAAGGATACATCTCTCTCCCTTGCTTACATATCGGAGCAGCTTTTCTTTTAGGTTAGACAGAGACACAGACACTGTCTTAAGCTTTGATTTTCTTGCCACATTAAACAATTCTGCAACCAAAATATATCTCTGTGTACATTGTCATGCGCTGCACCATTTTATCCAAATTGACCCAGTCAACCTCATATCTGGTCAACATTTGAGAGTTGGTACACCAGGGATACTAAATAAAGAACCCTCAGGGATTCTGGGAAAGAAAAAGGCCATGTGGCCCATCGACGTAGGACGTGTTAACAGCCAAGAGAGAGAATGTCGCCACACGTCACGCCTGGACAAATGCCGCAATTTATTTCAAACAACAACATGCACTTGAGATTGACATTTCTTAGAAATACAAAACTGTGTAATTTAGAAAGTGGTTGTATATTCACCATATCGCTTGTGATCAAATTTGAAAGGTAAGCATTTTTGGTTTGATTGTCAATTTCACGAATTGTAGTCTTAGCACACAAAGGCCCAACAGCACTCTAGGAAATTAAACCTTACCTGCTCCTGGAATGATGGCGAGTTTTGTTTCAGTCAGGCCGAGCTTTGCATTGTTAGCTACAGAAAAAGGGAAATGTGACAGTCAGAATATCTGGAATCAATCAGTTCTAGACAAACATCTTTGATCCATTTCCTTTCAATAGAAAGGGAATTCCAGCATCGGCTCAGAGCAAACTAACAAATCCAACATGTCTTGGCTTGAATATGTATATTTAGAGGGACTTATCCTTAAGCAATAAGGCCTGAGGGGGTGTGGTATATGGCCAATATACCACGGCTAAGGGCTGTTCTTCGGCGCTACGCAACGCGTGGTATGGCTTATTGCCATAATAAACTGGTTACTAACATAATTAGAGCAGTAAAAATACATGTTTTGTCATACCCGTGGTATATGGTCTGATATACCATGGCTGTCGGCCAATCAGCATCCAGGGCTCGAACCACCCAGTTTTGAATAGTCAGTAACTTATAAAGTGAATCCATTGCAGGAAGGTAAGCCTGTTCATGTCCTGCCAATAAATATTGAATGAATAATGCAGAAACAAAGTGCTCTGTTTTCTTTATTTCACCAGTTGACGTGTCCTGGGGTAAAGAATATTTTGGGGAGTCCCTGGGTCGAGCACCCGATTCCCCTTTTAGTTTCAAGCTGGGCTGAAGCGTGTTTGGGTATGCTTTCTTACCATTGCAGGTGTTGTTTAAAAACAAGGGAAATATGGAAAGATTTTAAGTCTAGTTGGTTGTTTGCGAAAACAAGGGAAACAAGAGAGAGGGTGTAAGTTGCTCTCCATCCCTACATAGGGTGTGAAATGTGAGTGACTTTTTTTTTGTTGTAAGGATGCACAATATATTCATATCGGTAACAGACGGCAATGGTTAAAAACATAACTACCATGCCGTTGATGCACCCTTATTTTTGGTGTTTACCTTTTGGCTTACAGGCCACAGAACTGCTGCAGGTATCTTTAATGTAAATAAAGGAGGGACTTATACATTCTAGGTTGTAAAATGTTTTCTGCACCCACCCAGGCACCAAGAACCACACAGCTACTGAGTCGGCCCTCACAAAATACTTTAGTTTCATCCCTCACTAACAACAATGACAACCACTATGGCTGTCGACAGTTGATTCATTCAGAGAGGACTCTTCAGTCACTCAAGTCTGACATGCATGATCACATCCAATCATCATGATCACATCCAATCATCATGATCACATCCAATCATCATGATCACATCCAATCATCATGATCACATCCAATCATCATGATCACATCCAATCATCATGATCACATCCAATCATCATGATCGCATCCAATCATCATGATCGCATCCAATCATCATGATCGCATCCAATCATCATGATCACATCCAATCATCATGATGATCACATCCAATCTGTGGTGCTATGATGCCATGAAACTTTAAAGCCACTTTCATCTGCGAACACATCCCCCTCCCCCCATCCAATCCGATGCTTAAAATAGATGCTAATAAACTCATCAGAGAACATGTGTGAAAGAATAGGGAATATCGCAGCTCTCTCGTACGGGGAGGGGAGTGACGTGCTAGAAACAAGGAACAGATTTAATTCTGAGGCTGAGGAAAAACATTGCACATGCTGACAGCTGTTACTTGGTAATTTTTGAAGATGGAGCGTTGATTCGCTCCAGCGAATGGAAGCCGTGTGCATCTCAATAGAAGGGACTTGTAAACGCTTGACGAGGACAACAACATGTACGTTCAACAACAATTTGATCAAATACAGTGATGTTTTAGATAGGCATTCATCTTACAAATATCATAACGCTAAATCAAATTATACTAATTTCATCAGTAAATGAATCAACCAACTGCCATAGTCTAATCTCTCAATGTGGGGAAACAAAATATAGGTCAGGTAAATTCTACTAAATCTGTTCTGTACAGTCTATTCATTCATCAGGGCATGTGGGGGCATGTGCACTCTCTTATATTTGCTCGTGATCCTTTGTCAACTAGAGAAGTACAGTATTTGAAAAAACATGTACATTAACTCTGTTGAACAGGAATGTTATCATGTCTTATAATCGACCCAGCACAAAGACACTGTGTCAACACTTTGTTTTGCTAGTATGAATCTTTGGAGGCTCTAGAGAAATTCTAGCTGTGTGTACTGTAATGTCTATGCTACACCCCTATATATTAGTCATTTAGCAGACTCTCTTATCCAGAGCGACTTGCAGGAACAATTTAGGGTTTAAGTGCCTTGCTCAAGGGCACATCGACAGATTTTTCACCTAGTCTGCTCTGGGATTCGATCCAGTGACCTTTCGGTTACTGGCCCAAAACCCTTAACCACTAGGCTACCTGCTTACCTATATGTACCTGTTTACATACAAGCACCGGCACACCCATTTTAGCACAATGGGTTACTTACAGGCAATTCTGATGTCACAGGACAGCGCAATCTCCAGACCACCACCAAGGGCGGCTCCATCGATAGCTGCGATCGTTGGCATGGGCAGATTGCCTACACAGAAACGAAGGTATTTGTCAAAATGGAGTATGGATGGAAAGCATTTTTCCTCCAGTAGACACAAATAAGAAGACATGCCATCGATCATCTCTCTGAAGACAGTCATGTGTCACACACATCCACAACATAAAACAATAACAAAATGAAATATGTATAAATGACTCTATGAATTAGCAATGAGTCCTTAGCCCTCAATCACAACAGAGTAAAATGTGTACAGACAATATGAACACATTTCCCTGAAGAACTGAACCTTGTGTAAATACATACAGCGCATTCGGGAAAGTATTCAGACCCTTTAACTTTTTCCACATATTGTTACGTTACAGCCTTATTCTAAAATGGATTCAAATTGTTTTTTTCCCCCCTCATCAAATCTACACACAATACCCCAATAATGACATCACAATACCCCAATAATGACATCACAATACCCCAATAATGACATTACAATACCGAATAATGAAAAAGAAAAAACAGGTATAAGAAATAAAAAACAGAAATACCTTATTTACATAAGCATTCAGGCCCTTTGCTATGAGACTCGAAATTGAGCTCAGGTGCATCCTGTTTCCATTGATCACCTTTGAGATGTTTCTACAACTTGGGAGTCCCACCTGTGGTAAATTCAATTGATTGGACATGATTTGGAAAGGCACACACCGGTCTATATAAAGGTACCACAGTTGGAAGAGCACATCAGAGCAAAAACCAAGCTACGAGGTCGAAGGAATTGTCTGTAGAGCTCCGAGACAGGATTGTGTCACAACAAATTTCTGCACAATTGAAGGTCCCCAAGAACACAGTGTCCTCCATCATTCTTCAATGGAAGAAGTTTGGAAGCACCAAGACTCTTCCTAGAGCTGGCTGCCTGGCCAAACTGAGCAATTGGGGGAGAAGGGCCCTTGTCAGGGAAGTGACCATCAGGTTCTGCAGAGAAGAATGGGAGAATCTCCCCAAATAGAAGTGTGCCGAGCTTGTAGCGTCATACCCAAGAAGACTCAAGGCTATAATTTCTGCCAAAGGTGCTTCAACAAAGTACTGAGTAAAGGGGGTGAATACTTATGTAAATGTAATATTTCCATTTTGTTATTTAAAAGCCTTTTTCTGCTTTGTCATTAGAGGGTATAGTGTGTAGGTGGAAGAGGGGAAAAAACTATTTAATCAATTTTAGAAGGGGAAAATGTGGGAAAAGACAAGGGGACTGTGTACTTTCCGAATGCACTGTAGGTGCAGTGTGGCAGCTCAGTGTTTATCCCATATAGGCTAGGTGCCCTCAAACTAAACTCTGGACCTTTTTTTTCATTGTTCCCTTTTAATCATGGACTGATTTAGACCTGGGACACCAGGTGGGTGCAATTAATTATCAGGTAGAGGAGAAAACCAGCAGGCTCCGGACCTCGTGGGGTAAGAGTTGAATACCCCTGGCCTAGTGAATAACAAGACTCTAAAAATGGAATGGAATGAGTCATCTCATTCCAGTCCACCTGGCATGAATTTATAACCACAGGAAATGAGCAATTATCATCAATGACTCGAATGGATTTGAGGATGATGAAATGATTCATGTGCTGCTTTGTGAACATGAAACAATTTGGGACATAATGTCCAGACTAATTTCTGCGAAATACTAGGGCCGCGACAACAGGGCCGCGACAATACCAGTATCGCGATACTAGTTAGTATCGTGGAAAGGAAACAAAACACGAAGCGGATTTAACTTCTTTAGGAAAAACGTCCCTAATGTTGGAAGAAAAACAAACATCATTATGTTTTCATCCAGAGTCACATTACCTGATTTTCCAAGCCATAGCACACAATATTTTACATACAGCAGTTTTTTTAACCCCTTATGAGTCGATGTCCACGCCCCTGCGGAAATCTAATTTCTATAATACAAAACATATGTCTGTTTAAAGTAGCAAAGAGTTTGGTCTGCTTCGTGTTTCCATTTTTTTTTTGTTTTTGTATTGGGAAAAAAATATTGCGATACTGGTACCGTCCCTATAAAATAAGTCGTCAACAATTCCCTCACCGAGTTCTGAGATTAGTGCCCTTGCCTTGGACACAAAGGGTCCAACTTCACTTTGGTGCATTTTGGCCCTCTCTTTAAGGTCCGCACCTGTACAGAGAAAACAACATGTCATTGTCATCCAATAAATCATGTAATAGAATGAAAATGTGCTCTCTCCCGCCCCCCCAGCTTTTCCGCCAGCATCTTCGCTACAGTTACAGACACCATAAAAGCAACAAAAATGTACACAGATTACGGCTAGCGGTAACTGATTCCACACCCCAGTGAGTTATAAATACATGCAGGATATTTTCAAATGTACACAAATAAATGTCAGCCTTTAAATTAACAACATACCCATAGATTTGTATTTATTTTTAAGACTATCACTTACACAGTAAATGCATCATGGGTATAGTTCCAACTGTCTGACCCCTATTGTCACCCAAGATATATAAAGTTGTTGTGTACCTGCACAGAATATCCCAGGCACCAGGCTACAAATGATGACAGTCCTCACTTTGCTGTTCTTTTTTACACTCTCCACAGCCTCAGTCATCTAACGGAGAACACAATCAAAACGGGAGCTAATGACAGCCACACTATGTGTAGGCTACCTCACGGATGTCCATACATACCTGAATGACAAGGTTTTTGCTGATGGCATTTTTTTGCTTTGGTCGATTGATCCCAAAGACGACAATCCCTAAAAGATAGATGAAACGTTAGGACTACGGAGTGGGGGCCATGAATATCAGAGAGTGGGGGGCCATGAATAGCAGACAGAGTGGGGGGCCATGAATAGCAGACAGAGTGGGGGCCATGAATAGCAGACGGAGAGGGGGCCATGAATAGCAGACGGAGTGGGGGGCCATGAATAGCAGGCGGAGTGGGGGGCCATGAATAGCAGACAGAGTGGGGGGCCATGAATAACAGACAGAGTGGGGGGCCATGAATAGCAGACAGAGTGGGGGCCATGAATAGCAGACGGAGAGGGGGCCATGAATAGCAGACGGAGTGGGGGGCCATGAATAGCAGGCGGAGTGGGGGGCCATGAATAGCAGACAGAGTGGGGGGCCATGAATAACAGACAGAGTGGGGGGCCATGAATAGCAGACAGAGTGGGGGGCCATGAATAGCAGACAGAGTGGGGGGCCATGAATAGCAGGCGGAGTGGGGGGCCATGAATAGCAGACAGAGTGGGGGGCCATGAATAGCAGGCGGAGTGGGGGGCCATGAATAGCAGACAGAGTGGGGGGCCATGAATAACAGACAGAGTGGGGGGCCATGAATAGCAGACAGAGTGGGGGCCATGAATAGCAGACGGAGAGGGGGCCATGAATAGCAGACGGAGTGGGGGGCCATGAATAGCAGACGGAGTGGGGGGCCATGAATAGCAGGCGGAGTGGGGGGCCATGAATAGCAGACAGAGTGGGGGGCCATGAATAACAGACAGAGTGGGGGGCCATGAATAGCAGACAGAGTGGGGGGCCATGAATAGCAGACAGAGTGGGGGGCCATGAATAGCAGACAGAGTGGGGGGCCATGAATAGCAGACAGAGTGGGGGCCATGAATAACAAACATGATATATGATATTATATAGTACCATAGTACCGTGATAAAATATAGTACAGTACCATAGTACTATAATATAGTACAGTACCATAGTACTATAATATAGTACAGTACCATAGTACTATGAAATAATATAGTACACCCTTAGTACTATATAATATAGTACAGTACCATAGTACTATGATATAATATAGTACACCCATAGTACTATATAATATAGTACAGTAACATAGTACGATGATAAAATAGAGTACAGTACCATAATATTATAATATAGTACAGTACTATACTACAGTACAGTACCATAGTACTACGATATAATATAGACACCCATAGTACTATATAATATAGTACAGCACCATAGTACTATGATATAGTATAGTAGCATGATATAGTATAGTGCCATAGCACTATGATATAATATAGTACAGTACCACAGCACTATGATTGAATATAGTACACCCATAGTACTATGATATAACATGGAAATTATATAATCTGGTGCGCCATAAATCGATATGATCCCTTATTGTATAAATGTGTCCTATAGAATAATGAGACATCACCATGACATACTACGTCTGTGATCATACTGAATACCATCAATAACACTATGGCACTGAGCCCACAGAGGGTTGTGGGAATGTATTCTTGGTTCCACGTCTCCAGACAGAGGCCAATGACCATTGGGTGAATCTCAAAAGTGTTTTTCTAGAATCCTCCAGGATTTTCCTAGCCTCCTCAATCAAAACAAATCAAATGTTATGTCACATGCGCCGAATACAACAGGTGTGACCTACACCTGTGACATAACATTTGATTTGTTTTGATTGAGGCGGCAAGGAAAATCCTGGACCTCACAGTGAAATGCATGCTTACAAGCCCTTAACAAACAATGTAGTTTTAAGAAAAATAAACTAAATAAACTCAAGTAGTTTTTTAAATCTTAAAGTAACACAAAATAACAATAATGAGGCTATAGCCTAGTGGTTAGAGGTTTGGGCCAGTAACCGAAAGGTTGCTGGATTGAATCATCCCCGAGCTGACAAGGTAAATATCTGTCATTCTGCCCCTGAACAAGGCAGTTAATTCACTGTTCCCGGTAGGCCGTCATTGTAGATAAGAATTAGTTCTTAACTGACTTGCCTAGTTAAAGGTTAAATAATATATATATATATATATATATATATATATATATATATATATATATACACACACAGGTAACGGTACCGAGTCAATGTGCACGGTACAGGATAGTTAAGTAATTGTGGTAATATTTACATGTAGGTAGGGGGTAAGTGACTACGCATTGATAACAGCGATTAGCAGCAGCAGAAATTGGCGGGGGGGGGGGGGGGGGGGGGGGGGGGTAATGAAAAGGCGAGGGGGGGGGGGTTCATGAAAAGGCGGGGGGGGGGTCATGAAAGACGTCAGAGGGAAGCAGTACTCTCTCTGACATTTCGATAAGCAGGCGAGGAATTGAGCAAAATACTTTTGACATTAACTGGCAAGTCCTGGACTGGGGATTGAAGGGATAACACCAAACTCATCATCCTTTATATTGACATTAGGACAAGATCACAAAGTTGGGAAGTGGTGAGATTTTGCAGTCAAGTAATTGACACTGACAAATACCTTGCAGTCAGTTTGAACATGGATGTTGTACGTAGTTGACTTCTGGATAGTTATCTCTGACATAGCTAGAGAAAATGTGACAAATCTTTTTTGGAGATGATTTATCTAGTTTTACAATTGGATCAGTTGGGAATCGTTTTACCAAAATAGTCCCCACCAAAAAATACTAAAATAAAGAAAATATTGGCAATTTAAGCTTTCTTTAGTGTTATGTGTCAGTCATTCAAATCCGCTATGTAGGCAATAGGTCATGTACAACAGGCGTAGGTAGACACCTTACCGTGAAATGCTTACTTACAAGCCCTTAACCAACAATGCAGTTCAAGAAATAAACTAAGGTAAAATAATTAAATTAAATTAACAAGTACCAAGAAAAGGACATAACAATAACGAGGCTATAGAGAGCGGGTACCGGTACCGAGTCAATGTGCGGGATACAAGTTAGTCGAGGTAATTTGTAAAGTGACTTTGCATAGATAACAAACAGCTTGTAACAGCAGTGTAAAAACAAAGGCGGGTGGCCATTTGATTAGTTGTTCTAGGTGAGGTAATCTGTACATGTAGTTGGGGGTGAAGTGACTATGCATAGGTAACAAACAAACAGAGAGTAGTAGCAGTGTACAAAATGGAGGGGGGGTCAATGTAAACTGTCCGGTTGGCGATTTTATGAATTGTTCAGTCTTCTAGCTTTAGGGTAGAAGCTGTTTTTGGAGCTTTTTGGTCCTAGACTTGGCGCTCCGGTACCGCTTGCCGTGCGGTAGCAGAGAGAACAGTCTAGGACTAGGGTAACCTGACCATTTATGGGGGCCTTCCTCTGACACCGGCTGGTATAAAGAGCCTAGATGTCAGGAAGCTTGGACCAAGTGATATGATTAGTGGTTTCACCACAGCATTCACTTTACAGTCTACACTAGTGAAATAGGATTCGTTCTATACGTTTTCTTTCAACGTTTGGTAATTAGCATAGGACATTGTAACATATTTTAAGAAACAATGTTTCTCTTTCAAGGATTAGTCACTGCAACATTGTTTTTGACAGTTAAGACGTTGAGCGATAGATAGCGTAGCAGCTAACAGAGCAGCTTTATCTGCAGGCAACTCAAGCGTGTCGCGTTGAGTTGTTATAGCTTTTTGATTTGGCAACACACTTCCTGAAACAAAGTCGTCTTACACCAACAACACGATTTGGGATTGTTTTATACACTAATGGCAATGGCTAGCTACCTGAATCTTCTCCGTCCAGATATCTAATGCTCAAGTCATCCTTAATATCGGAGCTGTAATGACGGGTCGCTCCATTGCTTGTCGGACGAATGTACTGTAGTTTGTTGTTGAGGACATTGTGCAAAGACTTCGTATGCTCCTGCAATCTGCGCACTCCCTCGATGGTACCCGTTTGGGGTCGAATAGCTTGCAGAAGTACTCGGCAACCCACAAGAACCGCCATACTGTCGTGCTGCAGTGTTGTTTTGACTTTCAACTTTGAACCGAGTGTGACGTGGGGTTGACCACGTGACCAGCCGCAGAATAGGATTCCCTCTGCTAGTTACAGCCATAAAACAATGCTCTCTCCATAATTGTTTAAACAAACAAAAAACTCGCCATCGAAATCCATCACTTTGACCTGTGTATCTTCGTCGAGGCCGTAATAAACACTACAGTGAAATTCTGAGCTATGGCACAAACGCATTTTTTGACCAAACATGCATTAGATGGGACAAAAACGAAGCAACTTGAATTGTTGCCTGCACTCAAGATGCATTGGTCTCAGGTTGTCCATCAAAGAGTGAAACCACCAACAAAATGTAAACACTGCAGTGTGCTGTATCTCTTTACATCGTAACTGCCCTTTGATCCTGTGTGCAGTACTCAAGGAATGACATTCAATGAAATTAAGCAGTTTGCTATTAGCAAACATGACTTTGCATGACACCATTGTTCTCCTGTGGCTTAGTTTTATGGTTATAATGGATTAAGAAAGACAGTTGTATTAATCTCATTAAGGTAGGCTATTCATGAAAATGATGTGGTATTTCAATAATTTAAATGACTGAGACTGTAGTCTTTAAACCAATAATTTCAGTAGTACCTTAGTCAGCCAGTGAAGGAATGCCGACTGTATAGTAGTTTTTGCTGTGATGAGGCTGGATTACTGACCCAGATTTAATGAGATATTGTTATTATTACGTGTCTGTAGACTTACATCCCAGGCATTATCTTATAATGTAATTGAGGAGACTGAAAATATTTGGCATGGTTCCTCAGGTGGGTCCTCAGATCTAGAAAAGGTTCTACAGCTGCACCATCGAGAGCATCTGGTTGCATGGTATCTGGTTGCATCGCCTGGTATGACAACTGCTCGGCCCCCAACCATAAGGCACTACAGAGAGTAGTGCGTACGGCCCAGTACATCACTGGGGCACAGCTTCCTGCCATCCAGGACCTCTACACCAGGCGGTATCAGAGGAAGGCCCAAAACATTTCAAAGACTCCAGCCGCCCTAGTCATAGACTGTTCTCTCTGCTACCGCACGGCAAGCGGTACCGGAGCACCAAGTCTAGGTCCAAGAGGCTTCTTAACAGCTTCTACCCACAAGCCATAAGACTCCTGAACATCTAATCAAATGGCTACCCAGACTATTTGCATTGCCCCCGCCCCCCCCACACACACACCTCTTTTACACCGCTGCTACTCTCTGTTGTTATCATCTATGCATAGTCACTTTAATAACTCTACTTGTACATATTACCCAAATTACCTCCACTAACCGGTGCCCCCGCACATTGACTCTGCGCTGGTACACCCCTGTATATAGTCTCACTATTGTTATTTTACTGCTGCTCTTTAATTACTTGTTACTTTTATTTCTTATTCTTATTTGTACTGCTTTTTTGGTTAGGGGCTCGTAAGTAAGCATTTCACTGTAAGGGCTACACCTGTTGTATTCCGCACATGTGACTAATAAAATGTGATTTGATTATTTGATTTGACCAAGATACTGGGGACAGAGCCAACATGGTCTTCAATGCTTTACTTTGTTATAGTTGTGGCCATGTGACCGAAATCAAAAAAAAAATAATTGACAAAATGCAAGTTAGGCTGGTTGCTGTGAGAAAACAAGTTCTCAATGGGATATATTTGTTGGCTTCAGATGGCACTAATTTATTCATAATTATTAATTTACTGTATATGTAAATGTAATGTTCTAATTTCAAGGTAAGGTTGTATAGTTAGTTGTATGTTAGTCAGCTGATTTTCATGGTTAAAAAGACTATTGTTTTGCTTAGGGGTGCTCTTGGGCCAAAAAGGGTCCCCTTAAATGGACAGAAATATTGCCCATAAATGACCTCAATGGATAGAAAGGGCAACACCTCCCCACACTTATCAGCAAAAAGCATATAGGCTATTGTTGGCCTAATACTTTGTCTGGTTTCATGATATACTGTAAGAAATTGATAATTATCATAAATGTATATGACTAGGAACCAATCAGCAAAGAGTCTATCCAAAATTGTATGTAAACAATAAGCAATTTAACTCACGTAGTGTTTCTTTAACTTGTCTGGGTTGGGAACACAAAAGCGGGCATCTGCAGAGCTCCCTTCATGTACATGTCTCACCTGTAGTTTTTCCCCTGCTTCCCCTGCTAAACTCTTCAGAGATTGTAATGGACATGAACCGTTTCCGATGAGTGTATTGCATTAATCCTACCAGTGTCAGAGACAACGATTTATTTGCATCCTTGTCGTGAACTGTTTGTTGAAATACTTAACAGATCAACTGAAAATAACACTGCTAAAAGACACACACGCACACGGTTCAGTGCTTACACATATTTATTGTCAACAAAAAAAGTCACCATTTACAACAAAACGTTCAAAAGTTGACATAAAATGTGCATGTACAGTAGCCTCAGCCTGACATTTGGCTTTGGGTTACAGGTGGAGTTATGGAGAAGATACGCCGAACTACAACAGCAAGTGCACAACACACCATTCATTTTAAATGTACTGCGTTTATACACCATATCAACCGCACAGTGCAATAGTAAATACAGTGGAAAACAAGGCATTGTGCAAACAGAACTCATTTTGAGTAACATCCTTTCGATAATGACTCATGATCAGTAGTGCTTTTGGTTGATTCTATCACGGACCCTTGCCTCGATGTTATCAGTCTTTTCAGAGACAAAACTTCTGCAGACAGGTCAGCTATGCCTCGTTTTAAGTACAAGTTCTCAGAGTCTGAGTGGGCGTAGGAGCCGTCTTCAAGGTCCAGAGTGAGTTTTTTGGAGACAGGGACCGGGGAGAGCCTGTTCTGGTAGCCATTTTGTGGCTTCTCTGAGCTGTCTTTGTGCCAGTGCTCTGGTCGGTGGGTCCAATCCCGGATGTTGGTCACTTGGAGTGACAAGGGGCTGAGGGGCGACTGCATGTAGTCTGCCACAGCACCCTGGCCCCTCTGGTAGTCTTCTCTGGCCGACATGTCGATGGGAGAGGAGGACTTTCCAGAAGAGTCGTAGTCGGGGTCGATGGCCTCCACTTTGATTGGAATGGCCCTGTTCTTGAGCCGCAGTTTGTGGGGCAGAGCCGACGAACAAGCATCTGGCACTTTGAGGCGGGATACGATGACGCTCTTCGGGTCAGCGGCATGTGGCATGGGGCCTTTGGGGACCTGCTGCTCATCCTCGCCGTCCGAGGACTTACTCACGGCCCCGTCGTCCGAGGTCCTCGGGGAGTTGCTGATCGACCTGGTGAGCGGCAGGAACGGGGAGGGTTGGGAGTAAACCCCGGGGAAAGGGCTGGTAATGTAGTTCCTGTACAGTTCGTATGGACTGCTCCTCTCACGCACGTAGCTTCTGTGCTCCGCTGGCTCTTGCTTGATGATCTCGGGGGTCCTGCACATGCTACCCTTGGTCGCTGCAGAGATTTCGGCCATGTCAGACAGCGTGCTGTGAGGGGAGTGCTTGATGACCGATATGCAGCTGCTGCCCAGGTGAGGGGACTCTAGGTCCCTGATGCAAGAGCCTCGGGCTTCGCCCGGCGAGACAAAGTCGTGGTAGAGGGCGGCCGTTGTAACAGAGATCTTCTGCACTTCCTGCGTGTAGGCCGCAGAGCTGACCAGGCCGAATTTGAGTTTCAGGGCCAGCAGCTCTCCTTTGAGGGAAGCGTTCTCCTCGCCCAGGGCCAGCAGCTTGTTCTCCAGCACCATGTCGTTGAGGCGCCGCTTCTCCCGCGAACGCTTGGCCGCCTCGTTGTTCTTGCGTCGCCTCTCCCAGTAGAGATTGTCTTTCTTCTCGTCGGGGATGAACTCCCGTTTCCTGCGGCAGGAGGTGCCTTTGGCCTTGAAGGGCATGGTGGAGAGCTTGTGGTCCATCAGATCCCTGTCGGCCCCTTGAAGGGCCACAGCCAGAACCAGGGCGTCCTCTCCGCTGTAGGAGCCATTTGACAGTGGCTCACTCTTGATGGTCTGCATATTTCAACGATTGGGATATTTGTGTTCAAGAAACTCATAGGTCCTTAGTCCTTTTGACTGGACATCTCGTTATCTTAAACCAAAAGGTACCAATGACATTTGTGTCCAACAATGGTAGTTCCAACAGGGGAATGGTCCTTTAGAATTCACCAAAGCTGTTGAGAAAAGAAAAAGGGAAGTTTTAGATATCAAAGTTTAAGATCAGATGGCTTTTCACATTTGTCTTTGGCTTCCATTTCATGTGCTTGGTCACAGTGTACATCACTATCACATGAATCTTTCGGCTGAGTAAACATAGATGTTGCTTAGTACTCATAGAGTACTGTAAGAAACACATTCTTGAAGATTATGTGCACGCTGACCTTTTCTACATACTGCGTAATAAAGGGCACGTATTGTGTTTGACGGGGATTTTTTTGTGCAGAACATATCATATATACCCGAAAAGGAGTAGCCAGGCACCATAATATGGTTTTGTCTTCAAACTTATAGCTCATAGGTGGATGAACTTGAAAAACTGGATCTGGAGTTCGTGATGCCATAATAATCTCATAACGTTTAGTATAACTGACTCTCAAAGTAGCTGAAATCCTCAGCGGTTTTGAGATGTGAAATATCCTCCACGCCATTATTTAAAACCCATTTTGTAATCTAGACTTTGGACATCTTGTATTATTACACCATAATGTAAAGCGACTTTTACAGCAGAGGAAAATTAATGTCTGAGCTCAGTTGAGCTTTGTAACAAATGACGGAATGTCTGCATAGTAAGCTTATGTAATGTCTTTTAACATTCACCTCCTGCTTAACAGTAGATTTACACCAGTCCATGTCCAATACACTGTTTAGGTATAGGTATGTATCATTCTTTATTATACACTGGGTGGTTCGAACCCTGAATACTGATTGGCTGACAGCTGTGGTATATCAGATACCGTATACCATGGGTATGACAAAAACCTTTATTTGTATTGCTCTAATTATGTTGGCAACCAGTTTATAATAGCAATAAGGCACCTCAGGGGCTTGTGGTATTTGGCCAATATTGCTGTATCCAGGCTCATGCGTAAGAAAAGTTTTTAGCTGTGATATAATGGCAATATACCACACCCCCTCGGGCCTTATTGCTTAATTCTGTATTGTTTACTGACAGGGTGCCTGTGAGCAGGTTACACCACTGAGGGTGGCCCTTGGCCACACATCTTACAATTCTGAGCCTGCTGGTCATCTATGAACGTTTGAACATCTTGAAGAACAATCTTGCCTCAATGGCCATCTACTCTTATAATCTCCATCCAGCACAGCCAGAAGAGGACTGGCCACCCCTCAGAGCCTGGTTCCTCTCTAGGTTTCTTCCTAGGTCCTCTCCTTTCTAGGGAGTTTTTCTTTAGCCACTGTGCTTCTACATCTGCATTTCTTGGTGTTTGGGGTTTTTAGGCTGTATTTCTGTATAAGCACTTTGTGACATCTGCTGATGTTAAAAAAGACTTTATAAATACATTTGATTGATTGATGATACTCATCCTAAGAGGGGACATAAACTGTTAAACTTTGCAACCTCTTGAGATCACAATATCAAGAGGGATATGCTTGCTGAATCAGGTCTCCATTTCCCTATTATAACAGACCAATCAGATGCCCTATCTTCATTCTTCACTAGAGAAAATGTATTACAGTGGATTCAATGTTTTATTAACTATTACCATTAGTTGGGTCCCATTCTCTCTCTCCCTCTCAAATTCTAATTCAAATGGGTTTATTGGCATGGGAAACATGTTTACATGGCCAAAGCAAGTCTTTCTTGATCTCTTTCTCTCCCTCTCTCTCTTTCTCCTTCTAAAAGTACAGTGTAGGAATTAGGTAAAAACATGATCATAAATACATTAGACTGTCCATCTGTATCTACAGACAAAGTAGATGCGTGTAACAAGTACAACGTTTTCCAGGACGAATGGAGGACAAGACTACTCTGACATTATAGGATGACACAACTGCGAAATCCATTGGTCAGAGAGTGACGAAAATTATGCGATTTTTGAGCGCGCACGACCCCATTCAGGCTCTACAAATGATGTCATCGCCAGAGGTCTAAGCATTAAGTCATGCACACTGAAACAATGCCCGTTTCAAAACAGTCTAGGAGGAAAAGCTATTTGCTATTTTCTTGCGGCAAGTCAGTTGAACAGCAAGATCTATTAGTGCCGTAAACCCACTACCCTAAACATAGATGTTTAGCTCCAGTCGTAAAAGAGCTGAGAGACTGCCTGACAATGACCTTCAATGGTCAAACTCGGCGGTGCGTTCAAATCGAATGAGATAAACAACTCGGAGCCAAATGCGTGGGCTTTACAAAAGGCGTGGTCCTTTAGTAACCACCGCCTAGGCTTATAGTCAGATTAAGCAGCAATGGAATAAAAAAAACTACACAGCTATACTGTAGTTACATTGTGTTCCTATATTGAAGCCTACACCGTGCTCCTATAACTCCCAAAAACAAGGAACAAAGGAATGCGTCCAGTCATAATCATCACACGTGGTCGGACAGAAACAACAAAATAAAAACAAAATCAGGGAACAATGACGTCAGACTCTCACAATTGACACTATGCTAACTAAAGGCCCGAAACACGTGCGAATGAGTCTGCGATGTTTTTCTATATATTTATAATGGAGTTGTTTTTTGGAATGAACTTGAGTCAATATCGCGGCAATAGTGTAGGCAACAACGGTACAATAACGTTTTATACTACGGTTGCTTACAATGTCGCCAAACGCGTACCAAATTGAACAATACACTCCGCAAATATTGATTCCCCGCTCTTTTTTTGATACCATGCTCGATTTGTGAGTCATTTTAGCCTATGGGCAACAACTCTAGACAGTCTATAGGTGTAGCGTGCAAAGTTCCTCAATCGTTAAACAGAGACGGAATGTTCTGATTGTCAGTCAGAACAGGACCCGAAAGAATGAGGTGCTCGTTCACCGTCATGTCCCATTGCCCCTGATTACTTCATTGTGTCAGGATTATAAAATAAGCGCGATCAACTCCATCCCTCCCCAGCAAATTCTGAGGCTGAGGAGGTTATGCAATGTTAGCCTATACAGGACTGATAAATTGGTTTAAAGAAAAACTATCTAACACTAAGAACAAATACATGTCTACTTGAAGTACATTATCCAAGCCTATTTCCTCAATGGAAAGCATCACACATAGGTAGTCCCATGCATGTTTTGCTTGCTGTATGGGTATGTAGGCTAATGCCCATTTTAAACTGCAACGGTGTGATGTAAAGCAGTACTTGGATCAGCTACCAACACGGGCATATTAGGCTATTATATATATAAGATTTTTTTAAACATTTTTGTACTTATTTCCATCCGCAGAGAGACAGCAGCAAATCCACCCACATCGAATTCCAGGTCACTGTGCCATGTTCCGTCTGCGCGTAATGTTTACTGGTAGTTATCGAGCCTAAAATGATACAAAATATCAAACTAACCCGCACGCTCGCTCCTGTAGCAACATGTGAAGTCTCCAGCGGTTACAGCTAACCAAGCAGGCGAACCTCATACGTTACATCATGCGTGATACCACAGCTATCCGACTAGCTAATTACACAGTAATACACTTGTTATGAGTTAATGTAATACGTTTTTTAAAAAAATAACAGGTAAACTTTTAAAATGAATGAATATGGTGCAATACAATAGCTAGAGATTTTGTCTATAGAGACTAAATAGTTAGGGCGGCCAACTAGACTGCGTAAACATAATTTCCACCAGTATGGCTGGCTTTCCAACGCTTAACTAAAATAAAAAATTACCTTTTCAAGCATCAGGTTGATAAAAAAAGTATTGTTTTCCGATGTATACCGTGTAAAAGAGTATAGGCTGAGTTTCTGATTTACAAAAACAAATAGTTTTGCCGGAGGTAAAAATCCAGTAAATTTGGAGAAACGTTCCTTGTCTGCTTCGCTTTTCCTTTCGGAGTGACACTAGTATTCTGCCAACAGCACAAACAGTGACGTATGCTAATGAAGAATTCTTCAAAATAAAAGCCCGCATTTCAAAACATTGCAATGTGGTTAACTAATTCATTTAAGATATTAGATTTTAATCAATGGACATGTTATTGTGATTAGAAGCGAATGAAATAAGGACTTTATGGAAACAATTACACATATGCTTCTAAAAACATTTTTTAAGACAACCATATCGAAAAAATACAATGTTCAGACAATGTTCACAATATTGGGCTTTCCACTCCACCCATTCCATTGGTCCCAATGCAATGCACTGTAGGGCCTATACATTACATATTGGCTTATAGAGAAAAAACGATTCTATATGCCTTTTGTTAAAGTGTGGTTGGGTGTACTCAATAGGCTCTGTAGAATCTATAGATGGTGTTTTGGGGGATACTTAGGTCTATATACCCAGCAGCAGTATATACTCCAACCATTCCATTCACTGTAATGCCTATAAATAACACATTGGCTTATAAAGAAAAAAATGAGGTAATAAAAAAAAAATATAACACTTTAGCCAATTGTATTTCTCTATAAGCCAATATGTAATTGATAGGCCCTACAGTGTGTTGGAATTGGACCAATGGAATGGGTGGAGTAGAAAGTGATGCTGGGTGTTTAGACCACAAAACCCACAAAACAAAACCCATATATAGATTCTACAGACCCTACTGAATATTCCCAACCCTACTTAGGAAAAAAAAAAAATCTGCAATCGTGCTTCGAGCATAATATCCTGTTGCCAGGAGAACAGTAATCGAAGTGACCGCTGCCTCGTGAATTTGTGTTAGTAGGTCAGTGGAGAAGTGTATTGGCGGCGTGCAGTGAGTGAAAGCCCACGCAGCCAATTGAAACCCAGCATTTTCTGTTTTGAGCCAATGATTCTTTATTCCAGTAGACATATCAAGTCTGATGCTCCTGAAGTCGCAAATCTTTTTCGGGGAACACAGTAACAATGAGATATTCATATCAATGGAAGAATTTAAAACATTGTGAATTTTGATTGATGGCCATTTTTAATATTTTAATTAGATGGAAACATTTCGAGTACAAATATGATTCTAGAAAAAAAAAACATTAATGTTAAAGATTTTTGCATTAAAGTAATCAAAGTCAACTCTTTAGTGAGCTAACATACACCACCATATATTGTACATTTATAACAATGACGTGACCCTGCAAAACAAGAGTGTCCTCTATTGACTAAAATATATCAAAACTAGATATGATGCCATATTTGATGCCATATTTAGAGGCCGTTTAAATAATTTTGGTTACAATATATATATATATATATATATATATATATATATATATATATATATATATATATATATATATATATATATATATATATATATATATATTTTTTTTTTTAATGACCATAACTTAGGCCAAGTTAATATGAATCGAATTGTGCAGTTTAGTTTCTAGGCTACTCAAGAAAAAGACTTGGAGTAATGGAACATGAGCATATAACCGTGCCTATTTATTTTACACCTGCCCTCAACAATGACTATTTACACCTGCCCTCAACAATGACTAGACTAACTTATTAACACAAGTAAGATCAGTTATCCAAATTGCTAAATTATGGGATGAAGGATGAAAAACGAATTAGTATGAGCAGTACTAATGTGTAGGTAGGGTTTACAGACTCATGCTCTTTATAAAGAAAGTGCGACATCACCTGGCGGCAAAGTCTCATGTAATTTACTGTTCAACGTATGTTTGAATAATAAACGAACTAGGCATACAATAGGACCATTGTCATTTAGGGAATTTTAATCATAACATACCGTTAACTTACATTTTATAATAGGCTTCAATAGTTTTAAGCCAAAACAGATTTTGGAAGGGCAACACAGCAGCAAAATATAAAAAAAAAGAAAAAAAGAAGAAGGTTAGAACAGTCAATGGGGATTCAATCCAAAAATCTGTGCGATTTTGACAAAATTATTTGCTTTAGGTTTTTCACCTCGGCACATAGCGACGCCAACTGATGCCTTAAATGTCCATTCTCAATAATTTCACCTGAGACGATTGTAGCAGGTGAACTTGTCATTATTTCTGGCGTCGTTGCTTCTTTTGACACTAACAGTTTACTGCAAGAGCTGGCAAAATATTGCGGCAACTTGTCTTTTTCAGGTTGAACGTTAGACCTACTTGAATTAGGCTTACTTTCTTTTTCGCAATCCCATTGTATAAATTCTTGCTCATCCATATGGCGCATAGGCCTAGTCCCATTGTAGATGCACAGTTGACCACTGTTCTTTATTTCATTGTCGTTATCTGTAGAAGCTCTGTTCAACAAATTCGTTTGTTCTTTTAGAGGTTTGTTAGCTTTGAACCTCAATTTGTGAGGTAAAAGGTACATTGTCCCACCGTCAGATGCTTCGGTGGTTGTTCTGTCATGGGCTTGTGCGCCACTTTCAGTTATTTCCGAAGAGCACGGTTCTGTACGGTGACTCTGACCGTCAGTTGAGATTACTTTATTTGCGCGGTCGAGATCCACAGGTGTGTTTCCATTTGCAAAATCTTCAATGTTGGCATCTCGTGCATGGTGCGCACGTGCATTGGAGTATTGAGCGCTTGTCCGAATCACTGAGTATGATATGCCGACATTTGGAGAGGCGCTATATCTGGATGGTGATTCAAATATATGAGAAGGATAATGTCCAACATTGCATGCAATACCAACATTTCTGTAGCACTGATAGTCATTCAAAATTGGCACAGGTGGATAAGAATCGGGTACTCCAGCTCCGGAGAAACATTCCTTGTCCGGGAAATGGAATTGGTGAGAAACATCTGAACAGTTAAGATGGGTTCTTCGACAGGTGCCAACATTGGGGAAATCTGGGTTATGGGTGAATCCAGAAGTAAATGTATTGTCCGACACATCTTTTGAAACATTAAACGTTGTGCCAAATGACACATCAGGTGGCAGCATCCAAGGAGCCGCACGAGGGACACTAGTTGAGGCCGGATGAAAACAATGTGTTGAGAAGTGTTGTTCATCAACGGGTTTATCACGACCACCGTCCACTCCAATGGCGCGATATTGGACGGCTGAAAGGGTCGCTCTTAGTTTTTCGTTCTCTCTGAGAAGTTCATTTGCTCGCCCCTCTAACAGAATCCCTTCCATTCTCCGACGCTGCCTTGACATTTTCGCTGCCTCGTTGTTTCTTTTCCTTTTGAACCAATAATTGCCATCTTTTTGCTCCTCGGGTATGAACTCTCTCTTTCTGCGCACTCGTAGTCTCCCTTTAGGACTAAAGGTCGAATTTAATCCCAAAACGGAATTTGCGTAAAGACGCACAGGGCTGCTGGTGTTGTCACCAGACTCCTGAGAAGGAGAGGACAACATGGTGGTCGTGGACATCACTTTTGGATAAAGCGATGTATCTTGGCTAGTCTGCATCCCACCTACACTTATCCATTGTTTTGCCATAAATTATGTGCGTAAATCCAACCTTTTTTCTGTGCACGGGCAACGTCCATTCTGTAGGCCACAACTTCGAGGTCCATCTATGTGCATGCCTTTTAAGTGAATTCAGAGTGACATTCGAGGATGCTGTCATTGTCAGTTGGATCAGTGAGGCACGCCTACACTTTGCAAAACCACAAGGATAAATCGAGTGAAGCTGTATCTGTTATGTTTTTACGCGCCAGCCCAGCATCGGGCAGCTCGTGCACTTTTGTTAATCACAATGCAGCATTTAACAGCGCTTGACGTTTTGAGCCGAACCAAGGCCATTACCCCCCCCCCCCCCCCCATTTCAAAAACGTAAAATGGGATGCCAGCACGGGAGAGATATCAAAACCACTCAATTTGTATGTTCACTGCAAAGATTATTATATATATTTTTAAAATATTCTTACTTTAATACGATTTTATGTTCATTGTAATGCATTTATATATTTTGTCTTTTGATGGTAAAGGTTATGTAAAAGGACCTTCTCCCCTTTTTTCTTTGGAGAACAATATCAGCAGAGGATATTTATCAACAAAATAATTCAAGTGGATATAAATAACACATACAATATATATATATATATATATATATATAGTACCCTCCGTAATTATTAGTACAGTGACGCATTTCTTCTTCTTTTGGCTCTATACTCCAGAAATTTGGATTTGAAATCAAACAATGACTAGGAGGTTAAAGAGCAGACTGTCAGCTTTAATTTGAAGGTATTTTCGTCCATATTGAGTGAACCGTTTGATGTAGTCATTGCGTGCTATGCATATGGGACCAAATACTTAACCTGTTACTACTTTAATACATATATAAGTGAATTTGTCCCAATACTCTTGGTCCCCTAAAATGGGTGTACTGTGTACAAAAAAAAAAGTGCTGTAATGTCTAAACGGTTCACCCGATATTGTAGTGAAAAAGGTATAGATTCACGCGCAGAGCGCGGCAGGTGTTTATTTCGCCTTCGCAGAAGGCAGGAATCGTGGTCACAGGCAGGCAAACAAGCAGGTGAATCAAAAACTAGGACTGAAGGCAATAACTGGTTCTCACAAACGAGATAGGAAAATGCTTAATAGAGTCAAAACGAACAATACCTCAAAGGCACAAACACAATGAACTTAATATAAGGAGCTGATGAGACCAGGTGAGTAACTAACACAGGTGAAATCAATGAACAAAAATGAAAGACAGGGCTACGTTCAAGAACACAAAGAAACAGAACACAAGGTTGACTAAGAATATAAATACTGAACCTTACAGATATGGATGAAAATACCCTCAAATTAAAGTTCTGACAGCAATTTAACCTCCTAGTCATTGCCAATTGTAGAAACAATGCTTCTCTGTCCCAATAATTATGGAGGGCACTGTATTCATTGAATTATACATATTCAGTTACACTCCCGTGGAATGATGAAAAATAATAAATAGTTTTGTTTGACTTTTATTTTCAGGTTTACTCTGATCAGTTGAAACTTAAAGGGAACATATACAGTGCATTCGAGAACGTATTCAGACCCCTTTTACATTTTGTTACATTACAGCGTTTTTCTAAAAATTATTCAATCGTCCCCCCCCCCCCCCCCCCCCCCCTGTCCACAAACAATACCCCATAATGACAAAGCAAAAATAGTTTTTTATACAGTATCAGTCAAAAGTTTGGACACACCTACTACTTCCAAGGGTTTTTCTTTATTTTTACTACTTTCTACATTGTAGAATAATAGTGAAGACATCAAAACTATGAAATAACACACATGGAATCATATAGTAACCAAAACATGTGTTAAACAAAAATATTCTTCAAAGTAGCCACAGTTTGCCGTGATGACAGCTTTGCACACTTTTGGCATTCTCTCAACCAGCTTTATGAGGTAGTCATCTGGAATGCATTTCAATTAACAGGTGTGCCTCGTTAAAAGTTCATTTGTGGAATTTCTTTCCTTCTTAATGCATTTGAGCCAATCAGTTGTGTTGTGACAAGGTAGGGTTTGGTATACAGCAGATAGCCCTATTTGGTAAAAGACCAAGTCCATATTATGGCAAGAACTGTGATGTGATGAGGTTGCACCCAGGAGCCGAGAAGAGACCAGAGGAGGAATCAGTGGTTTAGGATAAACGTAAATACTTGACTGAAAAACGATAACAGGAGGATCACAGTAACACTGGGGAAACAACAAATACTAGGTCTCGAAAACTCACTCAAGAGGTTCTCAGTGTGGTTTGAGCAGACATCAAGATGTTCTCAGTATGGTTGGAGCAGACATCAAGAGGTTCTCAGTGTGGTTGGAGCAGACATCAAGAGTCCTCAGTGTGGTTGGAGCAGACATCAAGAGGTTCTCAGTGTGGTTGGAGCAGACATCAAGAGGTTCTCAGTGTGGTTGGAGCAGACATCAAGAGGTTCTCAGCGTGGTTGGAGCAGACATCAAGAGTCCTCAGTGTGGTTGGAGCAGACATCAAGAGGTTCTCAGTGTGGTTGGAGCAGACATCAAGAGTCCTCAGTGTGGTTGGAGCAGACATCAAGAGGTTCTCAGTGTGGTTGGAGTCCATCATTACTTTAAGACATGAAGGTCAGTCAATCTGGAAAATTTCAAGAACCATCAAGCGCTATGAAGAAACTGCCTCTCATGAGGACGCCACAGGAAAGGAAGACCCAAAGTTATGCTATGCGCTTCAGCACATCACTGCCCCGTTCTGTGAGCTTGTGTGGCCTACCACTTAGCGGCTGAGCCGCTGATGCTCCTAGATGTTTCCACTTCAAAATAACAGCACTTACAGTTGACCGGGGCAGCTCTAGCAGGGCAGAAATTTGACAACTGACTTGTTGGAAAGGTGGCATCCTATTACGGTGCCATGTTGAAACTCACTGAGCTCTTCAGTCAGGCCATTCTACTGCCAATGTTTATCTGTGGAGATTGCATGGCTGTGTGCTCGATTTTTATACACCTGTCAGCAATGTGTGTGGCTGAAATAGCCGAATCCACTAATTTGAAGGGGTGTCCACATACTTTTGTATATATAGTGTACCTGCCTCCATGGATATAATGCCATTTGTGCAAATATTGCAATGTATGCCGCTGGTTTTCAGGACTCCAAACAATATGATTCTGAAGTCATATAACCCCCCTACTGGTGCAGTGAAGAAACATTGAAAACTTTGAAAAGACATAAGAACACATATACACCCCCCCCCCCCCCCCCCCCCCCCCCCCACCTCAAAATATAAAACTGCAGTGAAGGATACATTACAATTCACCCTTTGTTGATAGTGAGAATGTTTTTGTCGACCAGGGTATTATATTTGTTGAAGGGTCCATAGTAACCACTAGCCCCCAAAGTAATCCATAGTAACCACTAGGCCCCAAAGTAATCCATAGTAACCACTAGTCCCCAAAGTAATCCATAGTAACCACTAGTCCCACAAAGTAATCCATGGTAACCACTAGCCCCCAAAGTAATCCATAGTAACCACTAGCCCCCAAAGTAATCCATAGTAACCACTAGTCCCACAAAGTAATCCATGGTAACCACTAGTCCCCCAAAGTAATCCATAGTAACCACTAGTCCCCCAAAGTAATCCATAGTAACCACTAGTCCCCCAAAGTAATCCATTGTAACTACTAGTCCCCAAAGTAATCCATAGTAACCACTAGTCCCCCAAAGTAATCCATAGTAACCACTAGTCCCCCAAAGTAATCCATGGTAACCACTAGCCCCCAAAGTAATCCATAGTAACCACTAGTCCCACAAAGTAATCCATGGTAACCACTAGCCCCCAAAGTAATCCATAGTAACCACTAGTCCCCCAAAGTAATCCATAGTAACCACTAGTCCCCAAAGTAATCCATAGTAACTACTAGTCCCCCAAAGTAATCCATAGTAACTACTAGCCCCCAAAATAATCCATAGTAACTACTAGTCCCCAAAGTAATCCATAGTAACCACTAGTCCCCCAAAGTAATCCATAGTAACCACTAGTCCCCCAAAGTAATCCATAGTAACCACTAGTCCCCAAAGTAATCCATAGTAACTACTAGTCCCCCAAAGTAATCCATAGTAACTACTAGCCCCCAAAATAATCCATAGTAACTACTAGTCCCCAAAGTAATCCATAGTAACCACTAGTCCCCCAAAGTAATCCATAGTAACCACTAGTCCCCCAAAGTAATCCATAGTAACTACTAGTCCCCAAAGTAATCCATAGTAACCACTAGTCCCCCAAAGTAATCCATAGTAACCACTAGTCCCCCAAAGTAATCCATTGTAACTACTAGTCCCCAAAGTAATCCATAGTAACCACTAGTCCCCCAAAGTAATCCATAGTAACTACTAGTCCCCCAAAGTAATCCATGGTAACCACTAGTCCCCAAAGTAATCCATTGTAACCACTAGTCCCCCAAAGTAATCCATGGTAACCACTAGTCCCCCAAAGTAATCCATAGTAACTACTAGTCCCCCAAAGTAATCCATAGTAACTACTAGTCCCCAAAGTAATCCATAGTAACCACTAGTCCCCCAAAGTAATCCATTGTAACTACTAGTCCCCCAAAGTAATCCATAGTAACCACTAGTCCCCCAAAGTAATCCATAGTAACTACTAGTCCCCAAAGTAATCCATAGTAACCACTAGTCCCCCAAAGCAATCCATAGTAACCACTAGTCCCCCAAAGTAATCCATGGTAACCACTAGTCCCCAAAGTAATCCATGGTAACCACTAGTCCCCCAAAAGTAATCCATAGTAACTACTAGTCCCCCAAAGTAATCCATAGTAACTACTAGTCCCCCAAAGTAATCCATGGTAACCACTAGTCCCCCAAAAGTAATCCATAGTAACTACTAGTCCCCAAAGTAATCCATAGTAACTACTAGTCCCCCAAAGTAATCCATAGTAACTACTAGTCCCCAAAGTAATCCATAGTAACTACTAGTCCCCCAAAGTAATCCATGGTAACCACTAGTCCCCCAAAGTAATCCATAGTAACTACTAGTCCCCCAAAGTAATCCATAGTAACTACTAGTCCCCCAAAGTAATCCATGGTAACTACTAGCCCCCAAAGTAATCCATGGTAACCACTGGTCCCCAAAGTAACAGGGAATGCCACCTTCCATTCTGTAAGAGGAAACACACACACACACACAAAATCAGACTCGAAATCAAACGATACCTACCAGAGGCCTGATCCACCCAGAAAAGTGATTTTGTTGTTGATTAATGTGGCAGTTCCAGTTATATAGGTGTATCTCAAGACCGTATTGTAAACTAAGACCAGTCTACCTTTGTCTCACCTGTGTTCTCTATCTTCAGCTTCTCCACCTCAGTCTCCTGGAGTTCCACCTGGTTCTCAGTGTGGTTGGAGCAGACATCAAGAGGTTCTCAGCGTGGTCGGAGCAGACATCAAGAGATTCTCGGTGTGGTTGGAGCAGACATCAAGAGGTTCTCAGTGTGGTTAGAGCAGACATCAAGAGGTTCTCAGCGTGGTTGGAGCAGACATCAAGAGTCCTCAGTGTGGTTGGAGCAGACATCAAGAGTCCTCAGTGTGGTTGGAGCAGACATCAAGAGGTTCTCGGTGTGGTTGGAGCAGACATCAAGAGGTTCTCAGTGTGGTTGGAGCAGACATCAAGAGGTTCTCAGTGTGGTTAGAGCAGACATCAAGAGGTTCTCAGCGTGGTTGGAGCAGACATCAAGAGTCCTCAGTGTGGTTGGAGCAGACATCAAGAGTCCTCAGTGTGGTTGGAGCAGACATCAAGAGGTTCTCAGAGTGGTTGGAGCAGACATCAAGAGGTTCTTGGTGTGGTTGGAGCAGACATCAAGAGTCCTCAGCTCCAGGGCTTGGGCTGGAACCAGTGAGTTTAACCATTGATTGATTGAAGTAACAAGTAACAAAATATTGGTAGGTTATCCAATTCACCAAAAAATTGCCAAAATATTTTGTTTACTGTGTCATCACCTGCATTCTCTTCAGCTCTTCCACCTACATTCCATTCAGCTCTTCCACCTGCATTCCATTCAGCTCTTCCACCTGCATTCCACTCAGCACTTCCACCTGCATTCTCTTCAGCTCTTCCACCTGCATTCCATTCAGCTCTTCCACCTGCATTCTCTTCAGCTCTTCCACCTGCATTCCATTCAGCTCTTCCACCTGCATTCCATTCAGCTCTTCCACCTGCATTCCACTCAGCACTTCCACCTGCATTCTCTTCAGCTCTTCCACCTGCATTCCAACTTGGATGGACAAGTTGGGATGGGGGGAATGGAATGGGGAGTTGTGGAGTTGGGAGGTGATGTTTGGCTGGGGGTGAATGGGATGGGGTGTTGGGGGTGATATTGGGCAGGTTGATGATGGGATGGTGAATTGGGAGTGCTATTGGGCTGGGGGGAATGGGATGTGGAGTTGGGGGTGATGTTCGGCTGGGGTTAATGGGATGGAGAGCTGGGGGTACCATTTCCCCAGCTCCACCACCATGGTCCCCAGATCCATAACCATGTTTCTCAGTGCTCTCAGCTCAGCCCAGATGTCTGTCCGTCTGTTGACCTATATTCTGTCTCGAACTCTACACCTGGGGGTTATGGGATGGGGAGCTGGGGGGAATGGGATGGGGAGCTGGGGGGAATGGGATGGGGTGCTGGGGGGGAATGGGATGGGGACCTGGGGAGAATGGTATGGGGTGCTGGGGGGGAATGAGATGGGGAGCTGGGGTAATGGGATGGTGTGCTGAGGTGGGAATGGGATGGGGAGCTGGGGGGAATGAGATGGAGAGCTGGGGGTACCATGTCCCCAGCTCCACCACCATGGTCCCCAGTGCTCTCAGCCCAGATGTTCGGCTCGGCGGATGTCTGTCTGTTGACGTTTTGACCTCCTTTCTTGTCTCGAACTCTACACATTTAGCTTTAGTGAACTGTTCACGTTGATCTCTCGTGACCTCTACCCCAGACAGAGTGAGCAGTAGCAGAGGAACAACAAAGACTTGCATCTTCATATCACAAACACACATTTCTAATGGAACAGGAGGTAGTCTCTGAATATCTATCACCCTTATATGCACACATACATATTCAGGTGCAAATACAGTGGGGCAAAAAAGTATTTAGTCAGCCACCAATTGTGCAAGTACTCCCACTTAAAAAGATGAGAGAGGCCTGTAATTTTCATCTTAGGTACACTTCAACTATGACAGACAAAATGAGAATTTTTTTTCTCCATAAAATCACATTGTAGGATTTTTAATGAATTTATTTGCAAATTATGGTGGAAAATAAGTATTTGGTCACCTACAAACAAGCAAGATTTCTGGCTCTCACAGACCTGTGACTTCTTTTAAGAGGCTCCTCTGTCCTCCACTTGTTACCTGTATTAATGTCACCTGTTTGAACTTGTTATCAGTATAAAAGACACCTGTCCACAACCTCAAAACAGTCACACTCCAAACTCCACTATGGCCAAGACCAAAGAGCTGTCAAAGGACACCAGAAACAAAATTGTAGACCTGCACCAGGCTGGGAAGACTGAATCTGCAATAGGTAAGCAGCTTGGTTTGAAGAAATCAACTCTGGGAGCAAGTATTAGGAAATGGAAGACATACAAGACCACTGATAATCTCCCTCGATCTGGGGCTCCATGCAAGATCTCACCCCGTGGGGTCAAAATGATCACAAGAACGGTGGGCAAAAATCCCAGAACCACACGTGAATGACCTGCAGAGAGCTGGGAGTAAAGTAACAAAGCCTACCATCAGTAACACACTACGCCGCCAGGGACTCAAATCCTGCAGTGCCAGACGTGTCCCCCTGCTTCAGCCAGTACATGTCCAGGCCTGTCTGAAGTTTGCTAGAGAGCATTTGGATGATCCAGAAGAAGGTTGGGAGAATGTCATATGGTCAGATGAAACCAAACTAGAAATTTTTGGTAAAAACTCAACTCGTCGTGTTTGGAGGACAAAGAAAGTTGCATCCAAAGAACACCATACCTACTGTGAAGCATGGGGGTGCAAACATCATGCTTTGGGACTGTTTTTCTGCAAAGGGACCAGGACAACTGATCCGTGTAAAGGAAAGAATGAATAGGGACATGTATCGTGAGATTTTGAGTGAAAATCTCCTTCCATCAGCAAGGGCATTGAAGATGAAACGTGGCTGGGTCTTTCAGCATGACAATGATCCCAAACACACTGCCCGGGCAACGAAGGAGTGGCTTCGTAAGAAGCATTTCAAGGTCCTGGAGTGGCCTAGCCAGTCTCCAGATCTCAACCCCATAGAAAATCTTTGGAGGGAGTTGAAAGTCCGTGTTACAGGCCTCTCATCTTTTTAAGTGGGAGAACTTGCACAATTGGTGGCTGACTAAATACTTTTTTGCCCCACTGTAACCCACACACACACGTAGCCTGTGCAAGTGTGTGATAGTCAATCATTACCTGTGTTTGTCAACAGCTCTGCAGTGTTACAACTAGTTTGGTCTGGTTTGGTTAACAGGGTCCTCAACGGCCCTGGGACAAGTTTAAAGGGCTCTGGGCCAAAGAAGTGCGCTATATATGGAATAGGGTACCATCTTGGATGCACCGTAGGAGTTTGGAGGATCAAGTGTACATCTATATTGTAATACCACAAACTTGCTCCTAGTTTTATACAGATTTTCATTTTAGGCTCAAAAGAAGATGCCACAGGCCGCTCAGTGTTTGGTATGTGTTTTTTTCAGGTTTTTGTGTTTTTGGCACGTCTGTAACCCTAATGTCACAATGCATACTACTTAATTAGGCCAGTTAGGAAACGTAATAATGTCTACATTACCCATAATGCTCTGTATATCAGCTTCTATAGAACTATGTGAAAATCCATGAAAATCCATCATAAGTCTTTTGGTACAAACCTCACAATGACCAAGGGAACTATGGCTCTGCAAAAACAGGTGTTGGAGGTAATGACCAAGGAAGGGAATTATAATGAATCAAATAAGCACTAGGCCTAAAACTTAGGCAACAAACATGCAAAGTGTGGGCTTTAATAAAGAGAGGAACAAGGCTGATGTCTTTATAATGTATCACTTTATTGGCTACTCCATGTGGCTGGATGTATACAATATATGGTTAACATTTGTTATTACACCTTTATGGAGAAAAAAAAAAAAAAAAGCTAATATCTGGTTGCAATGACATTTAAGTATTAACCTCAAGACTAAACACCTTTTTTGCCAACAACGCATGATAAAACAAAAATTGTGTTTAAAAAAAATAATAATTACATAAATTACAAATCTGTAAAACAGGGTATCAAAGTTGAAGTTGAGCAACGTGTAACATACAAGCCCATAAGAAAGAGAATATGAGCATAAGGCTCAAACGGAATAAGGCTAAACATCAACAATTCCCACGCTAATATACTTATCATGTACAGTTCTTTCTTGTCTTATCACATGATGTATGTTGAGTAGTGACACATCCATGTTCCATGAGCAATATCAATCTACTGAGTATAACAATTATTTGATAAAGTTTTATTCCAAAATACTGTATCTAAGGAAGGTTTTAATAGGGAAATTCTGCCACTTTTCAACCTCATATTCATTATATCCAGCACATTACCAGTATCTCCATACTGCATGCATTTCTATGATCTGTGGTCCTAACAAATGCTTCTCTGTGACATAACATGGTATGGATTAAAAGTACGATTTTTTTTTTTGATTAAAAGTAAGACGTCGATTTTCAAAATCGGCAACGAGTTTCTAAAAATCACTTTTTAAACATTTGAACTTTTGATGATGTCATGTGCCATTTTAACATATATATAGACATATTAAGACAATGAAAATGGAGGTTGAAAAGTGGTGGAATTGCCCTGTAAACTCCCAATAAATGTTTCTGTCCATTCATCATCATACATTCTGCCAAATTGACACACTCCTGTCTCACGTAAAACCACAGTAAAAATCGTCTCTGGAGTAGGCCTACTACTATACAATTGAACATTTTGAAAACATTAACACAAGGCAACTTCAGGAATCCTTTGTCGAAAAGAAAAGACTTTGTGTTGCACAGAAACAGTAAGAACCTAAATTCTTCTGAATGGCTTTGCAACAAAGTGAGAACACTGTCCATGCCGGTCGCACCCGCAGCCCAAATGGTGAAAATGGTTCTCTTCATTGACGTTTTCTGTCGAGCGGCTTTCAGGGTTCAGGGTTCGTTTTATGACACTTCGCTAAAGGGGTCCTGCAGGGAAGAACCTGAGATCACTGATATCATTCGGATGCACCAGTGACAACTAAACAACCCATAAATAACATTCAGTCACTGTTTTTCCAATGCGTTCCCTTCACTTATTCATGGCGCTCAATTGAACTCAAACAAATTAAGTTCACAGAGCATTTCAGCTCTAGTTTGTTCCCCAGTCCTCCAGACTTTCGGTCCCCCTATGCCTCCGAGTGCATCTCCATGTCGTCAGTCTGTGGCAGGTCATTATCACCCAGTAATTCAGTTTCGGGGACTGTTGTGTCCTCTCCATGCCCCAGCCCATTCTGGGACGCACCGTCCGCCATGTCCTCCATGTTTGCCTTGGGGCTATCGCTGAGCAAGGCAGCTCGCTCCGTACCTGAGGCGTTGGAGGGCGCCGTGGTGACGTAACCCGTGGAGGTGGAGCCGCTGCCGCTGTGGTGCGATCCTGCCTTGGCCACCATCTGCGGCGGGTGGTGCGCCATCTGCTGGTGCGCCATTTGGTGCATGGACATCTGCATGGGGTAGAAGTTCTGCATGTATGGGTACGCGGGCATGGGCTGATAGCCGTTGACCGGGATGTAGAGCTGCTGCGGGTGCTGCTGCAGCATGGGCCGGTGCATCTGGCCCTTCATGGGCATGAACTGGGGCTGGGGGAAGGGCGAGTTCTTCTTGGGGTTGGCGTAGCGCGCGGCATTGGTTGCACTCATGCTGATGTTACTGATGGGGCTGGTGCTCAGGGAGCTGGTCTGGGTGGTGTTGCTGGTGCCCGAGGTCTGAGCCGAGCTGTTGTAGTTGGACAGGCTCTCCCAGGTGCGCAGGCGAGTGTGGATGTCCTTAAAGCGTGGGCGGCGTGCCGGGAACTCGCTCCAGCACTCTAGCATGAGTGTGTAGATCCAGGCGGGGCAGTCGTCGGGACAGGCCAGCACCTGACGGTTGCGCACCATCTCGATGACGTCCTGGTTGGAGTAGCCGCAGTAGGGCTGCAGGCCGTAGCTGAAGATCTCCCACAGCACCACACCGTAGGACCAGATGTCCGAGTCGGTAGAAAACTTCCCGTACATGATTGCCTCCGGGGACATCCAGCGGATGGGGAAGGGGCTGGTGCCCATCAGCTTGTAGTAGTCGGCTGAGTAGACCTCCCGGAAGAGGCCCAGGTCCAGGATCTTGACGTTGAGCTTGTCGCAGACCAAGATGTTGCGGGTAGCCAGATCCTTGTGTACCACGTGGTGGCTGGACAGATACTCCATGCCGGCGGCCACCTGTGTCACCACGTGCAGGAAGTCGGCCTGCTCCAGCGTGGACTTCACCGTCTTGTCGTCATCCGAGCTGCCCACATCTGAGTGTGGCGAGCGCATGACCAGAAACTCGTGTAGATCGCCCAGGCCCGAGTAGCTGAAGATCATGCTGATGGGTTGCTCTTTGGTCACCACGCCCAGCAGGCACACGATGTTGGGGTGCTGGAGGCGCGAGCGCAACATGGCCTCGTGGCGGAACTCCTCGCGGAGAGTGCCCTCGTCCTTGTCCTTGACCGTCTTGATGGCCACCACCTGGGTCTGCTCGCCGGGCGCCGTGCCGTATAGGTGGCCCTTGTAGACCTTGCCGAAGCGGTCCTCGCCCAGCTCCTCCATGAAGCGCACTGCTGAGAGGTTGATCTCCCGCAGCTTTGCCTGGGTCACAAGGGGAAAACAGAGAGAGAATTAGAGTTTTTTTTTAAACTGACACTGATTCATGCTGATGTTAAAATAACACATACAATAACAGTCAAAAGTTTGGACACACCTACTCATTCAAGGGTTTTTCTTTGTTTTTAGTATTTTCTACATTGTAGAATAATAGTGAAGACATCAAAACTATGAAAAAAGACATATGTAATCATGTAGTAACCAAAAGTGGTAAACAATCAAAATATATGTAACATTTTTGATTCTTCAAAGTAACCACCATTTGCCTTGATGACAGCTTTTCACACTCTTGGCATTCTCTCAACCAGCTTCATGAGGTAGTCACCTGGAATGCATTTCAATTAACAGGTGTGACTTAAAAGTTAATTAACTTAAAAGTTAATTTGTGGAATATCTTTCCTTCTTAATGCATTTGAGCCAATCAGTTGTGTTACAAGGAAGGGGTGGTATACAGAAGATAGCACTATTTGGTAAAAGACCAAGTCCATATCATGGCAAGAACAGCTCAAATAAGCAAAGAGAAATGACAGTCCATCACTACTTTAAGACATGACAGTCAGTCAATCTGGAACAAGTGCAGTCACAAAAACCAATATGATGGTATGAGGACCACCACAGGAAAGGAAGATCAGAGTTAACTCTGCTGCAAAGGATAAGGTCATTAGAGTTCACTATCTAGCCCATATGACACCAGTTAACCCCATATGACACCAGTTAACCCCATATGACACTAGTTAACCCCATATGGCACTAGTTAACCCCATATGGCACTAGTTAACCCCATATGGCACTAGTTGCCCCCATATGGCACTAGTTGCCCCCATATGGCACTAGTTGCCCCCATATGGCACTAGTTGCCCCCATACAACAGTAGTTACCCCCATACGACAGTAGTTACCCCCATATGACAGTAGTTACCCCCATACGACAGTAGTTACCCCCATACGACAGTAGTTAACCCCATGTGACAGTAGTTACCCCCATGTGACACTAGTTAACCCCATATGACAGTAGTTAACCCCATGTGACAGTAGCTAGCCAACACCATATGACAATAGCTAGCCAACCCCAAGACAGTAGCTAGCCCATATGACAGTAGCTAGCCAACCCCATATGACAGTAGCTAGCCCTATATGACGGTAGCTAGCCCCATATGACAGTAGCTAGCCAACCCCATATGACAGTAGCTAGCCAACCCCATATGACAGTAGCTAGCCAACCCCATATGACAGTAGCTAGCCAACCCCATGACAGTAGCTACCCCATATGACAGTAGCTAGCCAACCCCTTGACAGTAGCTAGCCCATATGACAGTAGCTAGCCTATATGACAGTAGCTAACCAACCCCTTGACAGTAGCTAGCCCATTTGACAGTAGTTAACCCCATATGACAGTAGTTAACCCCATGTGACAGTAGCTAGCCAACACCATATGACAGTAGCTAGCCAACACCATGACAGTAGCTAGCCAACCCCATATGACAGTAGCTAGCCAACCCCATATGACAGTAGCTAGCCAACCCCATATGACAGTAGCTAGCCAACACCATATGACAGTAGCTAGCCAACACCATATGACAGTAGCTAGCCCATATGACAGTAGCTAGCCCATATGACAGTAGCTAGCCAACCCCATATGACAGTAGCTAGCCAACCCCATATGACGGTAGCTAGCCCCATATGACAGTAGTTAGCATACATTACAGTAGTTAGCCCACCTGGTGCTTGTGCTGGTTGAGCAGTGGCAGCTCCATGTCCTGGCTGGGTGAGGCAGTGAGCTGACGGCGAGGGGGAGTGTCAGTGGGCTCCTTCTGCTTGTTGCGGCACATGCAGACCAGGAAGAAAAGGCAGGCGATGACCAGTGGGATGGCGATGCTGGGGATCAAGATGTACAGGATCTCCTTCTTCAGGTTCTCTGGCGGTGCTGGAGGGCAAAGGTCAAACAGGGTATGTCTTTAGTCAGCCTTAAACTGACAGTCAGCAGTATAATGTCGCCGCAAGCAGCACCTCACACATATAGGTAGTGAACACGTTGAAAGACTTTGCTCTCACACAGTGTATCTGCACATCTACACAGACACACTTCACGCTGCAATGTGGTAGCTATGGGACCAAAACAGAGGAATTTATTTGTTTGGAAATTGACCCAATATTGCGGTTTTACTTTGTGCATTGCTGACTCTACCTTGAACTGGGCCTAACTACTTTAGTGTTTTTATTGATTAAATGCAGATTTTCCAGATTCAGATTCTTGGACTGAAAAGCACTTTCAATGGAGATTCTTAACTGAGCCTAGATTTTAGTTCATTAAAGGTTTTATCTGGGTCCGGAAAAACCGGCCTATTATGTGTGTACATATAATGCAATGTAGAAACGTCCAAGTGTACTCATGTAAGAGGAATGGCATGGCATGTAGTAAAAGGTAACACTATCATTATGCACATATGGTACCACTGGCATCACAAACAAACACATTACTTTTTTACTACTCATCCTAACATTTTCCACCAGACTGGGACTCTTAGATCTCACACCTTTTATGTGAAGTGTGTGTGTGTGTGGGGGGGGGGGGGGGGGGGGGGCAAATCGGTGACAAAATTCTAAAAAGACATGCTCAGCTCTTATTAAGTTTAGTAAATAAGTATTTGGGTGCTGTAGCCCAGGAGTATTTTCCATGGAAATCAATGGCCAGCCATGAGGGTTCAGTACTCACTGCAGGGGCGGACGTCGCACAGGTCCACTCTGACCTGCTGGTCAAGGGTGAAGCACCAGGGACCCTCCATCTGGCCCCCGGGGTTACGGCAGAAGTTGTGGCCCCCTCGCAGCTCAGGATACTCCACAGGGGACAGGTGGTGGCTGTGGGGGTACTGGGCACTCCACGACTGGCAGGGGTAGCCCGACTTGGAGACGCTCACCGTGCCCTTGTAGTTGGCTCCGCTGCCATTGTAGCAGCTGTGATCTGTTGGCGAATCTTTCACGAAGATTAAAAGTTAGTTTTGGATGACTTCATCTATGTTTTTACAATGTTTGAATTATAACTGCCAGGAAATCAAATAAGGAAGAAGAAGGAAGTTTGAAGTTGTGTTGAGTTTCTTCAAATGTTGTTCTCCCTACCTAAATGTGCCAAAGTAACAATTTCCAGAAATGCCACAAGAGGGCCCCCTAGATACACAATACAAACAACCATAGTTCCTTGACCTGATGATGTAATGAAATGTAATTCAAAAATGTGCATATTACAAAATATAGGCGACAACGTGTGTCTGTCTATCCGTCTGTCCACCTCTGCCTGCATGCTTGTGTTCAGGTGTCCACCTACATGTCCTTGTCTTACATGTTCATGTCTATGTGTCTATGTCTATTGTCCACTTACATGTGCCCAGCTTGTCCAGGGGCACCCCGATCCTCATGCAGTTGGCAGCGTCGGGCGAGCTCGGGTGGGGCAGCAGGTGGCAGCTGGGCAGTTCCAGCTGCATAAGGATGAGAGGGTTGGAGCGGGCGATGGTGTACTCGGAGTAGCACAACTCGTTCTCTAGTGCCTCGCACTCATCACGGCACAGCTGGCGGCGCCGCGGGCCCCGAGCCCCCTCGTCGCACAGCGGGAACACGTAGTGGCAGAAGGAGGGGATGGCGAACTTGGAGCACTGGTCCGAGAGCTGCGTGGAAGTGCCGATCATGGTGAACGCAGCTGTGGGGGGAGAGCACGAGCAGTGAGTCATTATAGAGACTTGAGTTCAACACCTAGTGACCTCATCAAGAGGTTCAGAACTCTTAATGGACCCTGATTGTTCCGGGCTCCTATCCATTATGTGTCTCAGAGTAAGAGTGCTGATTCAGGATTAGGTGCCCACTGTCTATGTAAATCTTATTCATTATGACCTAAAAGGCAGAATTGACTAGATCAGCACTGCTACTCTGAGACATTTGATTGAATATGGGCCCTGGTCAAACTGCCCCATGAATTCGCAAGAATATATGATGGTGATGAGTTTGGCCAAATTTAGAGATGCCATTCAAAGAGTATATTCTGATTCTAGTATTTAGCCTTTCATTAGGATCTCCATTAGCTGCAGCACAGGTAGCATCTACTCTTCCTGGGGTCCATTCTGAAGCACTATTGTCTTTATATCAACTTTGGTATGCCATCAATGCAAAGTAAGCAAAGTGAACGGGAAACTCTTCCCATAAGCCTTTTTCTGTTTTGGGGGGGTTGGTCTTCTACTTGAGGTAGGGACACCATGTCCTCACTATAAGATATTATTACATAGAGGAGTGAAAGTAATGAAAGAAAATACCCTCATTTCCTGAGAGAACCCATGCCAAACAGAACAGGGTACGTCCTAAAAACGGCACCCCCTATTCCTCATGTAGGGCACTACTTTTGACCAGAGCCCTATGGTCAAAAGGGAATAGGGTGCCGTTTGTGATGCAGGCCGAGTTTGGGACAGAGGAATCATGGGGCAATATCTTCTCCGACAGAGTTATTGCTTCAAATGTATTTCATTTGAGGGGCTTAACGATAAGATTATACTTCTTAGTCATATTTTCTATGTCCTTATGGTATCTTAAACTCGAGTTGGGTAACTGTACTTGGCATCTGTTTTGTGTAAAAACCCGTGCATTCCGAAGGTTTAAAATGCCCCCCCCCCCCCCCCAGAACCCCCAATTTTACAGATCTGATATGTACCACGATCTGCCAGGGCAATTTTCACCAGTCAGATTTGGTTGCCATACATACTTTAATAGCCTCCAGATCTATACACAACTCAAGTAAAAACAATCCTTTCCTTATGCATCCTACAAAACGACCCTTCATCTACATCACGTGGAAAACATGGAAACGTTCAAAACACACATCATGCCTGTGCGAAGTGATTATGCATTTTTGTGTGCGGGTGTGAATAAGCAAGAGAGCGAGAGAAACAGACAGTGTTTTACTCCAGCAGAGCTTGTGACTCTGTATTTTGGCATACCTCCCCACGGGCAGCCCCGGGGACGTGCCTCCCCACGGGCAGCCCCGGGACGTGCCTCCCCACGGGCAGCCCAGGGACGTGCCTCCCCACGGGCAGCCCCGGGACGTGCCTCCCCACGGGCAGCCCCGGGGACGTGCCTCCCCACGGGCAGCCCCGGGGACGTGCCTTCCCACGGGCAGCCCCGGGACGTGCCTCCCCACGGGCAGCCCCGGGGACGTGCCTCCCCACGGGCAGCCCCGGGACGTGCCTCCCCACGGGCAGCCCCGGGACGTGCCTCCCCACGGGCAGCCCCGGGACGTGCCTCCCCACGGGCAGCCCCGGGGACGTGCCTCCCCACGGGCAGCCCCGGGGACGTGCCTTCCCACGGGCAGCCCCGGGACGTGCCTCCCCACGGGCAGCCCCGGGGACGTGCCTCCCCACGGGCAGCCCCAGGGACGTGCCTCCCCACGGGCTGCCCAGGGACATACCTTCTCATCGGCATTCCCGGGTCTAGGGTTGCAAAATTCCAGGAACTTTCAACAAATTCCCTGGTTTAAACCGAAATCTTGGTCGGAGGAATCCGGATTTCCTTCTTATTCCCTCTGGAATTTAGGAAAAACCAGGGAATTTATTGAAAGTTCCTGGAATTCTGGAACCATACCCAGGACATATGAGTCACAGTGAAAATAAAGAAGCGCTGTACGGTGGGTCAGAACATGATAATTAATATAAGTCGGCAGCAAATTGGCGAACAATAAATGATTGAGAGATAAATTCAAGGCACATCACTACTAAACCGACCAAGCAGACAAAGTCAAATCTGAATGACATGGGATCATTTTTATTCCAGTGTCCGGCTTTTCAATTCTAGGTGTTGAACTAAATATGGAACATTTACATTATGGCTAATAAATGCATGCATTATTGTCTAATAATGGACTAGCCTTGGAATGCAACATTATGGATGTCGTCAGGGTATTCTTGATCAATGCACTATGATTTAAATCAAAATAAGACAACACAACATTGTATCTCTCTGGTAGTAATAGAGACAAAACACAGTGTACTGAATTTGCCCCTAGATGGCCCTGATCTTGGTTCAGATTTGAAGTTTCCCCCGCCAATAGTGAAGGTTAGCATTTGGGGAGGGGAAGCTGATCCTAGATCTGTACCTAGTGGGAACTTTCCCCCCAGAGCATAACGGTGGTCGAGGGGGTGTGATCTCACCTGTGATGCGGTTCTCACTCTCTCCTTGCATCTGCAGAGATTCCACGTAGATGCTGCGGTTGCCGATGAAGCGGGCACAAGCGATGCCCAGGTAGGGCTGGCAGAAGCCCTTCTCATGCGTCCTGTAGGAACACAGACAGACAATGAACCACAGGTTCACTCAATGTTTCCCCTACCGTTGTATAGGCGGGGCGGAGCGAGAGAGAGACACACACACAGGATACAGAGAGCCTGTTCAGCCAGATATCTCTGCTAGGCTACATGCTAACACTAACATGCTACCGTATTACATGACAGCCTCTCCTGTGTACGCTGATGTACAGGTAGCCTGTGAGCTAACATAACAGCCTCTCCTGTGTACGCTGATGTACAGGTAGCCTGTGAGCTAACATAACAGCCTCTCCTGTGTACGCTGATGTACAGGTAGCCTGTGAGCTAACATAACAGCCTCTCCTGTGTACGCTGATGTACAGGTAGCCTGTGAGCTAACATAACAGCCTCTCCTGTTTGCGCTGATGTACAGGTAGCCTGTGAGCTAACATAACAGCCTCTCCTGTGTACGCTGATGTACAGGTAGCCTGTGAGCTAACATAACAGCCTCTCCTGTTTGCGCTGATGTACAGGTAGCCTGTGAGCTAACATAACAGCCTCTCCTGTTTACGCTGATGTACAGGTAGCCTGTGAGCTAACATAACAGCCTCTCCTGTTTACGCTGATGTACAGGTAGCCTGTGAGCTAACATAACAGCATCTCCTCCCAGCTAGCACAGTGGATCTGGGGCGATTTCGGCTGAGAGACGGGGGATTTGGCTGAGAATCAGACTCAGCCGACGTCATGTGGCCCGAGACTTGGCCGCTTCCGGCAGTATTACTTATGGCTAGGATGCGGGGATTGAGCTCGGGCCGATACCGGTGTGAGTTATCTGGCCCAAATGTATTACTTGGGGCTCGGGCAGATTGAGACTACTCTCTGGCAGATGATTACATGGGCTGCTTTGTATAATTAACATTTCTTTATTATTTTTTCCATATTTTCTCATTGTTTCTGTGAAAAAATACAATTAACATTTAAATTAAATTCTTTAAGAGTCCTGTGTAGTATTTTAGTATTTTGATACATTGTGCAAGACAAATGATAAGCATTAAAAACTTTGTGGATGGAGCCTCCCGAGTGAAGAAGGCTTCAGGGCGTCCAAGAAAGTCCAGCAAGCGCCAGGACCATCTCCTAAAGTTGATTCAGCTGTGGGATCGGTGCATCACCAGTACAGAGCTTGCTCAGGAATGGCAGCAGGCAGGTGTGAGTGCATCTGCACGCACAGTGAAGTGAAGAGTTTTGGAGGATGGCCTGGTGTCAAGAAGGGCAGGAAACAAGGTACTTCTCTCCAGGAAAAACATCAGGGACAGACTGATATTGTGCAAAAGGTACAGGGATTAGACTGCTGAGGACTGGGGTAAAGTCCCCTTTCCGATTGTTTGGGGCATCCGGAAAAAAGCTTGTCCAGAGAAGACAAGGTGAGTGCTACCATCAGTCCTGTGTCATGCCAACAGTAAAGCATCCTGAGACCATTCATGTGTGGGGTTGCTTCTCAGCCAAAGGAGTGGGCTCACTCACAATTTTGTCTAAGAACACAGCCGTGAATAAAGAACGGTACCAACACATCCTCAGAGAGCAACTTCTCCCAACCATCCAGGAACAGTTTGGTGACGAACAATGCCTTTTCCAGCATGATGGAGCACCTTGCCATAAGGCAAAAGTGATAACTAAGTGGCTCGGGGAACAAAACATCAATATTTTGGGTCCATGGCCAGGAAACTCCCCAGACCTTAATCCCATTGAGAACTTGTGGTCAATCCTCAAGAGGCGTGTAGACAAACAAAAACCCACAAATTCTGACAAACTCTAAGCATTGATTATGCAAGAATGGGTTGCCATCAGTCAGGATGTGGCCCAGAAGTTAATTGACAGCATGCCAGGGTGGATTGCAGAGGTCTTGAAAAAGAAGGGTCAACACTGCAAATATTGACTCTTTGCATCAGCTTCATGTAATTGTCAATAAAAGCCTTTGACACTTATGAAATGCTTGTAATTATACTTCAGTATTCCATAGTAACATCTGACAAAAATATCTAAAGACACTGAAGCAGCAAACTTTGTGGAAATTAATATTTGTGTCATTCTCAAAACTTTTGGCCACGACTGTATGGTGTTTCCTCTGACACAAAACTATTTTTTTGTGGATGGGTATAATAGTAATATTTAAAATTACAAACATTTGACAATTTGTATACATTTATTTAAATTTGCATCGGGCCGCTTCTGGGGGGGTTCTAGTAAGATGCCGGCAAAGTCGGCTGAATTCCGGTAGACGGAAACGGCCCGATGTAGACGGAAACGGCCCGATGTACTTGGTCCGATTCTGGGCAGTCATTCATTTTGATTCCAGGCCGAGTCAGACACTCGATTCCGGGCCAATTCAATAAATTCCGGCCACCCGGAAGAGGGACACTTTGGGGCCGATTCCTCATGGCTGTGTACGCTGATGTACAGGTAGCCTGTGAGCTAAACCAAAGAGAAATGTCTAATGTAATCTTGCCTTGTTTTGAAACTTTTCTCTGAGAACATTAGCATTTTGTGTTTGCATTGGGCTTAAATCTGGTTCCAGGTCAGTGAGGTAGCTGCCAGGGCCGACTACAGACTTTAATCCCCAACACAAACAAGCAGTGGGTTCAGTGACAAAACCTGTATGTTACTGAAACGTGAGACTTACCTTAGGTTTTACACATGATCTAGAATGGGTAGGAAGGGTTGCATAATTTTTCTGTATCCCTGAGAAGTTGTGTGTGACTTTCTGTGCAAATGTCTCTTTTCAGTAACTGGTATATGGAAACACATTGAACTGAGTGTGTAAACTCATTATACAGACTGAAGGTAGGCATATGAGCACTTTGTATAATCTGGTAGGCTGTTTGATTCAGTATCCTCTGTCTCTGTACAACCCTGTGTGGAGGAACCAGTGAGAGCTGGTCAAACTTTGAGCTTTTTGCCATTCTCAGTGCAGGAGGTACATAAAGCCCTGAAATCCTTAGATCAGAGAAAGCCTGCATGTCCCGATCTTCTTGATCCCTGCTTTTTAAAACTGGCAGCTGGTTTCATAGCTGAACCACTTACACATCTGTTCAATCTAAAACTGGAATATAATGAAATTCCAAGGATCTGGAAATCAGCATGTGTCCTACCACTTTTAAAAGAGGGAGATCTAACTCTTTAAAAAAAATTACAGGTCAATCTCAAAGCTGTCACCCTTAGCAAAAATACTTGAAACCCTTGTTAGTGAAAAGCTAAAATAGTTTTTATATACTAACTCTATTTGATCAATGTACCAATTGGGCTTCAGGAAGAAGCATAGCACAATTACAGCAGCCATTATATCACTGAAGGCTTGACCAAAAACAGCACTGTCTCACTTTTTATTGATCTCTCTAAGGCTTTTGATACAGTTGATCATGCTATACTGAGGCAGAGATTGTCGAGCGTAGGTCGCATGCAGTTGCATGTTTTGCTAACTATCTGTCTGATAGAACAATTTGATGGGCTCATGTCTGTTAAATTGTCTGTCTGTAATGGTGTGCTCTGTACTTGGTCCCCTCTTATTCAATATTTATATAAATAATTTAGACAAAAGTTTGCAAAATGCGCAACTTCACTTTTATGCTGATGATACTGTTATTTATTGTTGTGCCTGGTCTCTCACAAAAGCTTTCCAGATATTGCAAACTGCTTTTTATACTGTTCAACATACCTTGTGTCAATTGAAGCTTATCCAATTGAAGCTTATCCTCAATACTGACTAAATCAAGAAATAGATCTCTGAACCTTCACCTATCTCACCTATTCACCTACCTGTCGGCAATGATATTGATGCTGTAACCTCATATAGACATCTTGGAATTTTAATTGATGAAGGCCTCTCTTTTAAATTGCATGTTCCACAACTTACAAAAAAAATGTAAGCTGAAGTTGGGATTTTATTTTAGGAATAAGGCCTGTTTTTCTATTGAAGCCAGGAGGCTAGTATCAGCTACATTTATACCTTTACTAAACTATGGGGATATTTTATCTACTGCAAAACCCTTACGCACCACTACACTTTATATTCCAGGGTTGGCTGGCTTTCCTTAGTCATGCGTAGGCTCAGTCACTGGTATACTTTTATTTATAATGCCATTTTGGGTTTACTACCAACTTTTGGGGCATTTTGATTCTTCAGAAATGTGGTGGGTACTCTCTTTGTTCGTAGGACTTTATCCTGCATTCTGTTCCAAATGTCCGAACAGAATTTGGTAAAAGGGCTATTATGTATTCTGCTCCATCGACTTGGAATGCCTTAAAAAAATAGTTTTAAAATTGAATAACTTGTTTTTAAATCATTGATGCAGGATTTTGAGGCTGATCCCTTGACCTGTCAATGTTTTTAATTTGCTGTTTTATGATTTCGTTATACTCCTGTGATTTCTATGTTTTTTTACTATATTGTCTGTATATCATTTTGTAGTCTTGGCCAGGATAGGCATCAGTGATTTGTATTTCCTGCAACTTTCTGAAGAGGGAACGAGAATGCCCCTGTCTGTGCGCGTCTACTTCTTTGTGTAGCAGTTAGCGATAATGTTAACGATTACAGTCTTCTGGTAGAGACGGAAAGGCTTCCCCAAAAAAACATTCTCAATTAAATATTAACTACAAAGTAGCTTATTCTTACAGAATGATATCATGATTACTTTCATCAATCCAGTGGGTATTTGTTTTGTAAACTAACATCACGTGCGCTAAAAAAACACACCACTAAACAACAACCTCTTGCTAGGTGGACACTTGAATTACAGGGTAACTACCCAAAAATCTAAAATCAAACTTTTCCCAGACCTCAAAAGTGGTCTCCTGATGTGGTTTAAGCATAGTTGTGGATTTACATCCAATTATGTTGTTTTTCTATTTAAAAAGGTGTGATTTTGAGAACAAAAACCTGAATCAAAATAAATAAGTGAAAATAAATGTATTTTTCCAGATAATGTGGGCTATTTACTTCATCTTTCTGTTTTAATCAAATACAGAAGAACTAACATCAGTGTTAAAATGTAAATAAGTATTTAATCAAGAGAATACAGGTTAAATGAAAAAATAGAAATAAAGTTCAATGTTCTCTTACTTAGAAAATAGTCCTGATCATATAGGCCTAGACCTAGATCATTTCCAAAACAACTAACACACTGAACTCATACATTTTCAATCATTTACATTTTAAAGTCATGCCTTTCCTACACAATACCACAACAACAAAAAATCCAATCTGGGAGGTAAACACGAATAAGTATTCATTCACTTTGCTGTTAATTTCAAATGTAATGAAGGCATTAGAACATAACCAGAGGCCACCAAAAGAGAGCTCCTTCGGCCCGGGGGCGCCTGGCTGGCTACTTTTTCTATTTGGCTGGCTACTCTATGTACTTGTAGAAAACACTGCTTTGGATGTGCTTGAATCATACTTCCTCACAACAGAGAGTTGTCCGAGAGAGACGGGAAGAACATCGAATATCGCAAAGCTCCCAATCCTAAAACTCGGCTGCCGCTCATGGACCTCTCAGCTGACAGGCAGCCCCGTATGTATAGAAGACGTTGCCCTTAGACACTGACCTTAGGTCAGCTTTGCATCTTTCCCACTAATGGTTAAGGTTAGGATTGGGGAGGGGAAACTGATCCTAGATCTGTAGAAGACGTTGCCCTTAGACACTGATCTTAGGTCAGCTTAGCATCTTTCCCACTAATGGCTAAGGTTAGGTTTGGGGAGGGGAAACTGATCCTAGATCTGTACCAGGGAAAACTTCCCCCACAGCCAGCCCATATGGAAGCAGCAGGAGGAGGGAAGGGAAAAAGAAAGCCGCAGCACTGGGAAACAAAGCCACAATGACGTATGTCGACTCGCCAAGAGAGACTTCAGCATTCTAGAGTGTCCCGTGATCTGCCCTTTCCCAGATTAAAGAAAAGTGGGATCCAAGCAAAGGAAAAGACGTGGGCCAGTGGGGAGGTTTAAGGATTTCAACAACAGTACCGTACTACAACAACAGTACCGTACTACAACAACAGTACTGTACTACAACAACAGTACTGTACTACAACAACAGTACTGTACTACAACAACAGTACTGTACTACAACAACAGTACCGTACTACAACAACAGTACTGTACTACAACAACAGTACTGTACTACAACAACAGTACCGTACTACAACAACAGTACCGTGCTACAACAACAGTACTGTACTACAACAACAGTACCGTGCTACAACAACAGTACTGTACTACAACAACAGTACTGTACTACAACAACAGTACTATACTACAACAACAGTACTGTACTACAACAACAGTACTGTACTACAACAACAGTACTGTACTACAACAACAGTACCGTACTACAACAACAGTACCGTGCTACAACAACAGTACTGTGCTACAACAACAGTACTGTACTACAACAACAGTACTGTACTACAACAACAGTACTATACTACAACAGTACTGTACTACAACAACAGTACTATACTACAACAACAGTACTGTACTACAACAACAGTACTGTACTACAACAACAGTACTATACTACAACAACAGTACTGTACTACAACAACAGTACTATACTACAACAACAGTACTGTACTACAACAACAGTACTGTACTACAACAACAGTACTGTACTACAACAACAGTACTGTACTACAACAACAGTACTATACTACAACAACAGTACTGTACTTCAACAACAGTACTGTACTACAACAACAGTACCGTGCTACAACAACAGTACCGTGCTACAACAACAGTACTGTGCTACAACAACAGTACTGTACTACAACAACAGTACTGTACTACAACAACAGTACCGTACTACAACAACAGTACCGTACTACAACAACAGTACCGTGCTACAACAACAGTACTGTGCTACAACAACAGTACTGTACTACAACAACAGTACTGTACTACAACAACAGTACTGTACTACAACAACAGTACTGTACTACAACAACAGTACCGTACTACAACAACAGTACCGTGCTACAACAACAGTACCGTGCTACAACAACAGTACCGTACTACAACAACAGTACTGTACTACAACAACAGTACTGTACTACAACAACAGTACTGTACTACAACAACAGTACTGTACTACAACAACAGTACTGTGGGTTGGGAATCTTCGGGTAAAATTCCCATTATGTAAGACTCTTGTAGGTTACACAGTGTGCCTACCTTCCTTTAGTAAGAGTACTCTTGATACACTGTAGGCTTACCTTAGCCTTTGAGTGCAATGCGTTTGCTTTCCCTAAAGGATCTTGGTGCAGTAGTAAAATAAGAAGTGAGGACATCCTCTTTTCCAAACCCAAGCAAGCAATCCAGAGAACCTGATACTGATCTCTTAACCCGTACCAACACAAACTGTCTGGAGAGCTAGCTCAAGGCTGCGGTTACTGCTCGCTGCCCTTAACAACTGAATTTGGATCAGTTCTCTCTAACCCCAGTCTTGAGCTTAAGCAAGATTAACTATAACAACACTGGTCCAAAGCCAGTTGTTAAAAATGTACAATAACCACACACGGCTCTTGAATACAAGATTCATATTAAGGGAACATGCACACTTTCCAGCTAAAAGGCATGTCTTTCCCTAGGAACAGATCTAGGACCAGTTTAATCCTAAAGATTAATCATAACCACAATCCATACAGGACATAAACTGATCTCAGATCAGTGTCAAGGGGGCAACTTCATCCAACTCCGATTTAAAGGGATTTTGGCACTTAAACCTTTATTTTACTCACCCAGAGTCAGATGTCTCTGCTTGCAGTTTGAAGGAAGTTGAATGTAGCTTCTGGAGCAATTGCTAACTAGCATTAGCACAATGACTGGAAGTCTACAGGAACAGCTAGCATGCTACTGACACCTAGATATAGATTCGAGAGACTGGTGAGATCTAGTCTAAGGAGATCTGGGGCCTAAGGCTGTGTTTGGGCTTGCCCTGTAATCAGTAGCAGACGACCAGCCATCGTAAATCAATCTAGGTTATCTCAGGGAACACTAATCAGAGAGTGCTCATGCCTTGTGTGCATCGTGTACCTCAGTGTGTTTAGTCTTCCTCAGATTATCTATAATCCTCTTCACGGCAGTTATCGTTGACACCTCTGACTGAATCTTTCCCCTATGACCAATAATATTGTAGTGTCGTCATTCGTGGTTGGCTTCAATTGCTCACAAAAAAGCATCGGATACACGTGAAGTTGATTTGAGAGGTTGAGAGCCAAATTTCAAAACGTCAAAACATAGAGCAAAAAGCAGTCAATTGCCGTTACACCTCAGAGAAAGGAAACTTGCTTGATTCATAAATAAAAAGGAGAGCCTTTGTAGTTGTCCCTCAACGGAAGAGGTGGAAATGCAGGAGTAGATGTGGCAGGTAAACTGGGGGCATAATTGCATGTGGCGGGCCAACAAAGGCTACTTTGAAAACAGCCATGGCCCCTGGGGACTTCGTCCAGACTTTGTTCAGCCGTATTGTAAACAAAAAAAGGACTTACTAGAACCAGACTGCTTGAGAGCACATTGCTGCTGTAAAAGTTTAAAGGTCAGGAGCAACAGTGTTATGACATATTTTCTCCAATTCATGGGTTAAGTTTACAACAGCTTGGATAAATGGATCCTATTTTTCAGGGCGTTTTTTTTTTTGTTGCTTTTTTTTTTGTGCGATTTGTGCTTTCTCTCTATTCAAACAAATGGTACGTGTGAATGGATATGGTGCAGAGGGTGGCACCTCTAGGAAAGGAATGTCTGCTCCGTTCACTTCTCGTTTGCTTCAACGTCCTCCAGAGAGGCACGTTGCCAGGAGAGCTGTCAATGCTTTAAGCCCCGCAGTTCTTTCAGCATCAATATCCCACATGGTTACAATTTAACTCCAGTTTGGATCAACTGCGGGGGATTTTTGCCCAAAACGCACGTTTGAAGACTGAAGTTTAACAAGAATTACTGTAGGTTCGACTTCCTACTTTCTTACCTCCTTTTGGCCGACGAATGCGTGGTGAAGGTGAAAAATAAATACTTGCGTGAATAAAAGGGAGGACGGAAAACGTTTCCAACTGGACACAGTCGAAACGCAGCTACGGGAGCTAGAGTGTGTTAAAATGCTTGTGGGCACCGAGGGTCAGATGAGTTTCAGAACGAGAGAGAGGTCACTATAGTTTATAGCTACAGACTCAAAACCGACGGAAATAACTCTCTAAGGCTACTCTGGCATTGACATTGTTTATAGACTTATGGCATTGATTTACCTCCATGTTTTTACAAATGCAGCTCAAGCATTATTAGCACACATTCCACACAAAAAAAGTATTACAACTACATGTGTGTAGTGTATAATTGTGTGGTGTGTGGAAACTGAATTGGACATTTATGCACCAAAAAATAATATAATCATTAACTTCACTTAGCCCTCATTCACATCAGCTGGACTGAAAAACACAGGAATTGTATTTATAGAACATTTTTAAAAAGCCTTCATGTGGTGCGAGCAATTTCCAACAGCTTTTGATCGATGAGAGCATCTACTTCTGTAAAGCTGTGCCTTCCTTCTCGACCTCAACTACCTATTATCCTTGTGACTGCACAAAATATATAGAGAGTCTGGAACCTTCTCTATATTTATTCAAGAAGGTTGTGGACAGTAGAATAACTCCATAGCAGCGAAGACGAGTTGCCGGATGGTTTTCAATGTGATTTCACAAAAAAGGGGGAGAGACTCAAGAACCTAATTTAAAAATCGGCACGATCCGTTGGGCTGTTTTGCTACGAAGGGAAACTTTTCCAACACCCCCAATGTTGATTATCTGCAAAGACTGGCTTGATTACTTGGCTTTGTAGTTTGTCCCTGCAAAGAAAACGAGACAATACCAAAAGCTGTATCATTTTTTTCTCCAAGCCTCCAGAACTCTCCAAACACACAGAGGAAGAGTGAGAGAGGGGTATTGGCATCAAAACATTCAAGCTCCAAATAAACTCTTTGTACTGATTATCACAGGAAAAACAGCATAATCTCCGCATCACAAAACACCCTTCCAAAACTTCTCCACTCCACACTGAGAGAAGTGGGTAACATAACACGCACATAACATGTAAGTTCCAACTATGAAATTCCCTTTGCTGAAACCCAACGTTCAGAAATGCCGTTTGTTTGGGCATTTCACAGGGGGGGAGCCAGCCTGAAGGTGTGTGGACAGGGGCGAAGGGGCGAGGGAGAGACAGAGGAGGGTTTGTGTGAGTCCAAGAGAGTGGAGAGAGGGGAAAGCAACCAGGTCAGGCCAGAGGGCCACAGAACACAGAGAACCTGTATAAGGGAAACATTCTACCTGATCAGCATTAAGCTCTGTACACACACACACACACACACACACACGTGTAGAAACACACACACACACACACGTGTAGAAACACACACACACGTGAAGAAACACACTGCACGCACACACACACACACACACACACACACACACACACACACACGTGTAGAAACACAAACTGCACACACACACACACAAACACGTGTAGAAACACACACTGCACGCACACACACACACACACACACACGTGTAGAAACACACACTGCACGCACGCACACACACACACACACACACACGTGTAGAAACACAAACTGCACACACACACACACACACACGTGTAGAAACACAAACTGCACACACACACACACGTGTAGAAACACAAACTGCACACACACACACACGTGTAGAAACACAAACTGCACACACACACACACAACCATTTTGCAAATGGCAACCTAACTAACACAAACCAGACCCCTTCACCAGAAATCGCAAACCTCTTTAAGAACGTTTTCAGAAACAGACAAGTTCTTTAGAAAGTACTTTTGGTTAGGTGACACATTTGGTTTCTGTTTCAAGGTAAAAATACATATTTTTCACTGTAAGTGATCATTTATACGTCCTATTCTAATTCACATCTATTTTAATAATAAACTCAATTCTTTATCACTAGGTTAAAGGTCACTTTTTACGTTGGCAGCCAGATATTCTACAAGAATCAGTAGTAATTGTCAATCTGTGTATTGGATCAGAGACAGGCTCCTATTGGCCAGGCGGTTCAGCTCTGTAGCCAAATTAGTCTGACAGCTCAAAAACAATGCAGTTAGTTGTGAACACACCGGATAAGGGGGAGAAAAGCCTCCAGAGTTCCATTCACTCTATAGTTTTTTTTTAGAAAGGGTGAGATTCTCTGAGTCAAACAACCTGTCAACATAGCTAGTATGTGGAGTTGGACTGGGAGTAACAATAACTAAACATAATATGAAGCACACGGTTGCTGCTAAAAATAATTGTTGGTTTGTTGTCTGGCTTTTGAGAGTGCCCCATACACCGTTCGACTCTTTGTCATAAAGAGCAAAGACTTAGCTATAGCTTAACTTATCTTAATTTTACTTAAAAACAACACAAGTTTTAGAGTGTGCACACCTGACAAACAACAGCCCCATATCTCCACACAAAGCCCGCTGAGCCAAGTAAGACAAGCCACACATGAATTACACTCACAGAGGGAGGCTGGCACCTCTTTTGAAGCCTGAAGAGACGTTTCCTCAGTTCCTCACAACTCCCGGGTTCTCAGCATTGATTGGGCGAAGCCAAGTAGCAAGTGACCTATTACAACTCTCCACAAACAAGCATGCTAATTGCTAGGAAGCTCTATAAAGATCTGAGGCCCTCAGCAAGGTAGAGCTCCATTGCGTCCGTGCAGGCTACGAAGAGAAAACTTCACCTTTGGTGGCGGAGAAACATCATATTTACCTCAGCGGATAGGTGATTATTACCTTCTGAGGTGATATGTGACAGTTTACGACCGTTTCGTTTACTTTGGCTGGATTCACCAAGCCATGTAAATGAGTTTTGTAAGCAGATTTCCTCCCGGGAGAAAATTGGGTTTAATGGCGTTACTAGAGGCAATTAGGTATTTACGCACAGGCAGTGTGGTTTGTTTTTCTAATAGAGGGGAAAGCTACAGAAATGTCACTTGTTTGGCCTCTGGATTAAATTAAAAAGGGTTCATGCAGTGGCCTTTGTGTCAGTCAATGACAGTGCAAGTAACAAATCAACTGTACCACAAGGTGGCGATAATGAATTAAATAAATGGGAGAGATTGGTTTACATAGAAGCGCGGCCAGGCCGTTGATAACTGCTGTTCAACAAGTTGGAAAAACAAAATCTCGCCAGTGACAAAACAGACAGGAACATCTTCTGTGCCACATGTGAGACTCGGTCTTGGTAATTACATATAAAACTATGAGTGGAAAACTCTGGGCCTTCTTCACTGCTCCACTGGGGTTTTTTCTAACCCACACAACACTCCGTCTCCCATGGTGACAAAAGGGTGAGAGTGGTTCTCTTCTTTCTCGTTTAACATCTCTGAACACAGGGCATCTCTCCCTCGCTCTGTAAATCAGTATGTGTGAGTGCAGTAACAATCAGCATTACAGAGTCTTGACTGGGGGAGGGGGGGGGGGGGGGGGGGGGGCGGAGACAGAGGGGAGGAGAGTGAGAGAGTACACAGTGGCAGAATACCTGACCACTGTGACTGACCCAGAATTAAAATAAATCTTTGACTATGTACAAAGTCCTCCCACTCCTCTTTCTATTCTGGTTAGCGCCAGTTCGCTCTGTTCTGTGAAGGGAGTAGTACACAGCGTTGTACGAGATCTTCAATTTCTTGGCAATTTCTCGCATAGAATAGCCTTCATTTCTCAGAACAAAAATAGACTGATGGCCATTTTTAGCCTGTAATCAAACACACAGATGCTGAAGCTCCAGATACTCAACTAGTCTAAAGGACAATTTTATTGCTTCTTTAAACAGAACAACAGTTTTCAGCTGTGCTAACATATTTGCAAAAGGGTTTTCTAATGATCAATTAGCCTTTTAAAATGATAAAACTTGGATTGGCTAACACAACGTGCCATTGGAACACAGGAGTGATGGTTGCTGACAATGGGCCACTGTACACCTATGTAGATATTCCATTAAAAATCATCTGTTTCCAGCTACAATAGTCATTTACAACATTAACAATGTCTACACTGTATTTCTGATAAATTTTATGTTATTTTAATGGACAAAAAATTAGCTTTTCTTTCAAAAACAAGGACATTTCTAAGTGACCCCAAACTTTTGAACGGTAGTGTATGTTCCCCATGCCAATAAAAGCACATTAAATTGAATTGAAATTGAGAGGAGAGTGAGGAGAAAGGGGTACTCAGAGATACAAAAGCATTGCTCCAGTCTGGTATTTACGACAGAGCACTAATCTACCACCAGTTCTCTGTTTGATTGGGCTAGGGAACCATCGTCACGGAAACAGCCCCCCACTATCAGTACTAGCCTGAGAGCCTCTTCTTCTCCCATGAGCCTCCAGAAATGGACAATGCTGGGGGGGGGGGGGGGGGGGGGGGGGGTGTTTCTCCTATATACAGATCTAGGATACGCTTCCCCTCCCCCAATCTTAACCATTAGTGGAAAAAATACAAAACTCACCCAAGATCAGCATCTAGGTGCAACTTCACTCATACTCCTTTTACTGTGTGACCTCTGTGATAATAATGACTGTCTGAATTTGCAGTTGATCAAAACATTCTTAGCACATAGCTTATTGTCTGTATCCCAAATGACATCCTAATTCCCTATATATAGTGCACTACTTTTGACCAGTATGGGCTCTGGTCGAAAGTAGTGCACTAGGATATAGGGTGCCACATTTGGGACAGACAAAACCACAGAAGAATGATTCACTAATCTTGCCTCTTCCTCCAAGTTCTACTTCAAAGGGAATTGTCTTGGTTGGTTAATGCTAAGGTGTGGTTAAAAAGATGAATCATTGCTTGGTCAGAATTCAAGTTTAGGTGAGGAGGGTTACAGTAGGAAGTCCTATTAAGGTAACCACACACTGGTGGTAGCTCACTTGGGGGTACAATAGAGGTGTGTGTGTGTATATATAAAATGGACCACATCAACAGCTCGTACTTCTGAAACAACCAATCCACAACAAGTCACTACCTAGCCTTGTATCATATTATTTTGAGTGTACTACCCCCCCCCCCCCCCCCCCCCTCCCCATCTCAATCCATCCTCTTCTCTTCAGTAGCCTACTTTGGTTAACATGCTCCATTCAGTGTGCGTGGCTTTCAGAATGGCCCCTCAGACGTAGCACTATTTATTTGACCTTGGCTAGGAACAATTACGACCCCAAACCGAGGGTGACTGCCAGCTTTCTTAGGGCTCCCTGGGACATTAAACAGGGCCTGTCTGACATTAGAATGAGTCTTTTGTTTCCCAGCTTACGTAAAGGAGTCCCAAGTAAGGGTCCCACACTGTTGCACCTACGGAGGTCCGCCACGCCTTTCAGACACCCAACCCCCCCCTTTGCTTATCGGCCTCAACTTCCAATCATCACTTTGTTAGGCTTTATTAGGACGCCACAGCAGCCAAAAGCAACAAGTGCTTTTTTTTGTGTAACTGGGTGTGTTGGTGTGTGTGTGTGTTTTGGAGGGCAACTAGCAGTCATTGGGGGGGGGGGGGGGGGGGGGGGGCACACACTGCCATGGTCATTGAGCTGGTCTGGTTTTGAAGAAACAGAGTGAGAGGGAGTGTGATTTATATTGGCCAAGCGCTCTGTTGAGTTAGACACGGTCTGCGTAGTGTGTGTGTGTCTGAGTGGATAGGGTTGGGCGGTGTGAACAGAGCAGAATATATAGTGCTATACCAAGTCTGACATATTGGTCCAGTGCTAAGCTACGCTAACGCCTAGCGCGTGTCCAAAAAACACTGACTGGATTCTAGAACAAGTCTGCCCTTTATAATAGCCACAATAACACATGGGTTTTATATACAGTTGAAGTCGGAAGTTTACATATATCTTAGCCAAATACTTTTAAACTTTTAACTTGGGTCAAACGTTTTGGGTAGCCTTTCACAAGCTTCCCACAATAAGTTGGGTGCATTTTGGCCCATTCCTCCAGACAGAGCTGGTGGAACTGAGTCAGGTTTGTAGGCCTCTTTGCTCGCACACACGCTTTTTCATTTCTGCCCACAAATGTTCTATAGGATGGAGGTCAGGGCTTTGCGATGGCCACTCCAATACTTTGACTTTGTTGTCCTTAAGCCATTTTGCCACAACTTTGGAAGTATGCTTGGGGTCAATGTCCATTTGGAAGACCTATTTGTGACCAAGCTTTAACTTCCTGACTGATGTCTTGAGATGTTGCTTCAATATACCCACATAATTTTCCTACCTCATGATGCTATCTAGTTTGTGAAGTGCACCAGTCCCTCCTGCAGCAAAGCATCCCCACAACATGATGCTGCCACCCCCGTGCTTCATGGTTGGGATGGTGTTCTTCGGCTTTCAAGTCTCCCACTTTTTCTCCAAACATAACGATGGTCATTATTGCCAAACAGTTTTATTTTTGTTTCATCTGACCAGAGGACATTTCTCCAAAAAGTACTATCTTAGTCTGCATGTGCGGTTGCAAACCATAGTCTGGCTTTTTTTATGGCGGTTTTGGAGCAGTGGCTTCTTCCTTGCTGAGCGGCCTTTCAAGTTATGTTGATATAGGACTCGTTTTACTGTGGATATGGGTACTTTTGTACCTGTTTCCTCCAGCATCTTCACACGGTCCTTTGCTGTTGTTCTGTGATTGATTTGCACTTTTTACACCAAAGTACGTTCATCTCTAGGAGACAGAGCATGTCTCCTTCCTGAGCGGTATGACGGCTGCGTGGTCCCATGGTGTTTATACTTGCGTACTATTGTTTGTACAGATGAACGTGGTACCTTCAGGCGTTTGGAAATTGCTCCCAAGGATGAACCAGACTTGTGGAGGTCTACAATTCCTTTTCTGAGGTCTTGGCTGATTTCTTTCGATTGATGTCAAGCAAAGAGGCACGGAGTTTGAAAGTAGGACTTGAAATACATCCACAAGTGACTCAAATTATGTCAATTAGCCTATCAGAAGCTTCTAAAGCCATGACATCATTTTCTGGAATTTTCCAAGCTGTTTAAAAGGCACAGTCAACTTAGTGTATGTACATTTCTGATCCACTGGAATTGTGATACAGTGAATTATAAGTGAAATAATCTGTCTAAACAATTGTTGGAAAAATGACTTGTGTCATGCACAACCGACTTGCCAAAACTATAGTTTGTTAACAAGAAATTTGGAGTGGTTGAAAAATTAGTTAATGACTCCAATCTAAGTGCATGTAAACTTCCAACTTCAACTGTAAGCCTAGTGCTTTTCAATGACCCAAAGTCACTTAAAGCTAGGCTAGCAATGAAGCTAGGCTAGCAATAGACACGATGACTGGTTAGCATCCTGCATTTGACAAAACTGCTAATTACATTGTTAACCTACTGATGATATAAGCAATTTGTTCTGACTGAGATTCCAAAAACAACTGGTCACAATATATAGACTATGAATCAGCCAGTGTTGTTTTCGAGACCACCTAAAGCAAGACCGATTCAACACTAAGACCGGAGCTAATCAAGTCAGAGTCAAGAATATGGAGACTATGAATCAGCATTCTTTCCAGTTTTGGACCAACCTCGATGAAAACCGCTAGTGTCTGACTCAGTGAAGGAATCTATTCCCTGCTCTGTCTTTAACTCATTCACGTCAGGAGAGCTTCAAAGGGAAGGAGAAGAGAAGCTGCAGGAGCCTCTGTTCTCAAATGAGTTAATATTCTGTTTCAATGCATCTTCTGTTCAATGACATGTTGTTAGACTATGTATTGATAATTGCGTAAACCCACACTGATGTGAAAATCATGAGATAGATAGTGAACATGTGCATGCCTGCATTTGAGTGTGTTTTTGGGTGCAAGTGAGGTCACATGTACTCATATATATATACACACAGCGCCAGTCAAACGTTTGGGCACGCCTCCTCATTCAAGGGTTTTACTTTATTTGTTACTAATTTCTACATTGTAGAATAATAGTGAAGACATCAAAACTATGAAATTACACATATGAAATCATGTAGTAACAAAAATAGTGTTAAACAACCCCAAAAATATGTTATATTTGAGATTCTTGAAAATAGCAACCATTGACAGCTTTGCACTCTTGGGTTAGGGTTACCTGGAATGCACTTCAATGAACAGGTGTGCCTTGTTAAAAGTTAATTTGTGGAATTTCTTTCCTTCTTAATGCGTTCGAGCCAATCAGTTGTGTTATGACAAGGTAGGGGGTTATAAGATAGCCCTATTTGGTCCATATTATGGCAAGAACAGCTCAAATAAGCAAAGAGAAACAACAGTCCATCATCACTTTAAGACATGAAGGTCAGTCAATCTGGAACATTTCAACAGCTTTTAAAGTTTCTTCAAGTGCGGCCTCAAAAACCATCAAGCGCTATGATGAAACTGGCTCTCATGAGGACCGCCACAGGAAAGGAAGACCCAGAGTTACCTCTACTGCAGAAGATAACTCTAATGAACTTAACTGCACCTCAGATTGCAGCCCAAATAAATGTTTCAGAGTTCAAGTAACAGACATCTCAACATCAACTGTTCAGAGTCTGCATGAATAAGGCCTTTATGGTCCAATTGCTGCAAAGAAACCACTACTAAAGGACACCAATAAGAAGAAGAGACATGCTTGGGCCAAGAAACACAAGCAATGGACATTAGACTGGTGGGAATCTGTCTTTTGGTCTGATTTTTGGTTACAACCGCCTCGTCTTTGTGAGACGCAGAGTATGTGAATGGATGATCTCCGCATGTGTGGTTCCCACTATGAAGCATGGAGGAGGGGGAGGTGTGTTGGTGCTTTGCTTGTGACACTGTCTGTGATTTATTATTAATTCAAGGCACACTTAACCAGCATGGCTATCACAGCATTATGCAGCGATACGCCATCCCATCTGGTTTGCACTTAGTGGGACTATCATTTGTTTTTCATGGCGAGCTGTTTCAGATGACACTGCCTCCACAATCCCACAACCTCAACCCAGGAAACATTCCAGGTGAAGCTGGTTGAGAGAATGCCAAGATTGAGCTCAACCCAATTGAGATGGTTTGGGATGAGTTGAACAGCAGAGTGAAGGGAAAGCAGCCAACAAGTGCTCAGCATATGTGGAAACTCCTTCAAGACTACTGGAAAAACATTCCAGGTGAAGCTGGTTGAGAGAATGCCAAGATTGTGCAATGCTGTCATCAAGGCTACTTGAAATAATCTAAAATATACAGTATATTGATTTGTTTCACACTTTTTTGGTTACGACATGATTCCATGTGTTATTTCATAGTTTTAATGTCTTCATTAATGTTTTACAATGTAGAAAATAGTACAAATTAAGAAAAACTAATGACTGAGTAGGTGTGTCCAAACTTTTGACACACAGAAACACAGACACAGTAGAATTACTTACGCTTCATTTGGCTCGTGTGTTGGTGACTGCCCTGTAGAGAACAAGAAAACAGGAGAGTGTGAAAATGGAGCAATATGCGATTGCCTTTTATCAAGCCACATCAGACGCTATCCCATTTCACTTTCGGTATTACAATCGTAGGTCAAAGCCAAAGGCGGAGGATTCAGAAAGGGCTTTAGTATCACTGAGGGAAGTTAACACCCAGTTTGTATTTTTGGCCTTGGTTTACCTCCATAAATCACCAGTTTGTGTTTTTGGCCTTGGTTTACCTCCATAAATCACCAGTTTGTGTTTTTGGCCTTGGTTTACCTCCATAAATCACCAGTTTGTGTTTTTGGCCTTGGTTTACCTCCATAAATCATCAGTTTGTGTTTTTGGCCTGGTCTTACCTCCAAACATCATCAGTTTGTGACAGGGAGTGTAGCTAGTAGTTGATGTTCAACAATGCAGAGCATATAAAAATCAGTTGTAATTACAAGTCTACAACATGACCCAAAGCATCCTGTAACGACTCCCACCGAAGGTGGCTCCTCTTCCTGTTTGGGCGGCGCTCGGCGGTCGTCGTCACCGGTCTACTAGCTGACACCGATCCCCTTTTCCCTTCCCTGTTAGTTTTGTCTTATTGGTTACACCTGTTTCTTGCTTGGGTTTTGGTTAGTCTATTTCAGCCGGTTATGCCCACATGCTTTTGTGCGGGCTTGTTCCTCTGTTAGTTTGTGGATGTGCGTTTGTATTGCATGTTCTCCGGTCCGTTTTATGCGCCTAGTGTTTTGGGCGTGACCGTTTTTGTACCAGAATAAATACGATTGTCCGAACCCTCTGCTCTCTGCGCCTGACTCCAAACCCACTACTCCTAGAAGACCTGCCACATCCTGATATAGCATAATACACCACTATACACGTATGTCCTGGGAGAAACGTGAATGATAAATTGCTAGTGGCAGGAGTTTAGAAATAAAAATCCCACTGGTGACATAACAGACCTTCTCCCTCCGAGGAAATACCTACTTCTGTTTTCAATAGCAGCTTTGGTAAAACGTTCACTTACTAAAAGCACTAACATTATTGTACTGAGATGACTATGCGTGGGGGAAGCTAGCGCTACAATTTTAGCCGGCTATTGCACTAAAACTGTCAGCGGCGTGGGTCTTTAAAAACGAGTTTATCTAGAATCACATAAAAGCAGTTGAAAACATTTGGAGAGCAGAAACACTGGGGAAACTGTGAACAGAAACTCTGTTTCTGTGCTCGGCTAGATTTAGGAATGGTCGTTTTTACGTTAGGGAGGTGGGAGAGTTATACTAGTGCTCTTCAATAAATCTTAGAGCAGTGTCAGGAGTATGAGGTTGTACATATGGCCCCTTGACTAGTGTCACCCCAGTTCATTTAGATCAATGGCATTGCCACATAATAACCCTCCAAAATAACTGGCCAGAACAGGAATAGGGCTATAATCACTACTTTGGTGAATTAATCGATTGTGTGAACAGAAAGTGAACAGAAAGTCCAATTACCAAAAATGTGCAGTTTGCCTTGTCCATGAGTAGCTATGAATGCTGGGTTTATTTATTGAGTAAGTGAGTGGTTTCTGAAACCATGTATCCCACGGTAGGTTTTAACAACCATCTCTGTATCGCTCTCCTTTTTCGCCCTGCCCTCTCGCTCTTTCTGTTAAAGTATGAGAGGGAAAGAAAGACAGACACTGGGGCAAAAGAAAAAGTGAAAGAGAAAGAAGGTGACACAAAGCCCACAAGCCCAACCTCTCCTTACCCAGCTTCACGTAGAGCACGCCAGTGCCAGAGATCACCTTGACCGGGTTGGAGGCCACGCACTGGTAGTAGCCTGTGTCCGTGGTGTCCAGGTCCGTGATGCGCAGCTTGGAGCCCGCATCGGTTTTGCGGATGGAGATGCGTCCTTGCTCCTGGACCACTGGCGCGTCATTCTTCAGCCAGCGGATGGTGGGCCGTGGATTTCCCGTCACCTTGCAGTGCAGCGTGGCCGCCTGGCCCTGCACGATGGTGATATTGTTCACCGGCTCCTGGAACTCCAGGAAGTAACCTAGGAGAGAGGTCGCGGGTTAGGTTGAAGGTTAGGGGTTAGAGGGCTAGGATAAATATCAATGAAGGATGGAATGTTGGGGTGAAGACCTCTACGTTCTCTTGTCCTGGTTGGTCTTTGGCAAAGTTTTTCTGCCCTTCTCACACTGTTGTGCCGACTCGAACAGCACTCTGCTGGCTTGGATGTTTTGTATTCACTTTGCCGTTTCTAATATAGTTCCAGTAGCTATGGTGGATGTGTAACTAACCAGGCCAGTACAGTATAGCTCGGCATGGCTTGGCTCACTAGTGTGAAAAAGGTACAGAGGCCTATGATAGAAATGAGGCAACATACAGCACTATGTTGAATCAATGGGAAAGAATTACCCATTCCCTTCTACTGATATCACTTATTAGGTGGACACATGATCTCAACGGCTACAATAAGGAACACGCTAGTGTTAATGAGTGAGGGACTGATCCCTTTCTTTTCATCCAAGTGTGTGTCCCAAATGGCAACCTATTTCCCTACATAGTGCACTACTTTTGATCAGAGATCTATGGGCCCGGGTCAAAAGTAGTGCACTATGTAGGGAATAGGGTGCCATTTGGGACACATCAACTGTTTCCTGTCTGGAAGAGAGGAGAGTTAGAGCCAAACAATCGTGCTCCCCCACCTCCTCCCACTTCCTGTGCAATGGAGGTTGAGTACTTCCTGCATCCCTCTTTCTTTCTCATTCTCTCTTCATCCCTCCTTCCCCCCAGATGCCTATTTTTAGAACACAAGGCGCGCACTGAGAAAAATATATCTTTATGGCAACCGTGTCTAATTTATCATAACCATTACAGATAACAAATCCTAATTGCTAAATTGCCGCATATATATTACAGTCAATAAAAAAGCAAGCATCATTTAAGATGGATTTATTGAAACCGTAATATGAACTGGTTCTATCTTGGAACACAATTTTCAAAAAGGTAGTTACCTCAGCGGTAACCTCAGCAGTATAACCTCAGCAGTATAACCTCAGCAGTATAACCTCAGCAGTATAACCTCAGCAGTATAACCTCAGCAGTATAACCTCAGCAGTATAACCTCAGCAGTATAACCTCAGCAGTATAACCTCAGCAGTATAACCTCAACAGTAACGGCTTGTAGAAGCAAAGGCATAGCCTTGTTTTGTTAATTTAGCAGACAAGACGCTCCTATTTTCCGAGCCCTTATTACAGTCAAGACACCTATTTTATAGTAAAACATTTTTTTTTTTAAAAGAATAAATCATGAGGTAATATAACATTTTACAAATTATTTAAAAAAAAAGAGGCAAAGTGAAGGGCATCTCGTGCCATGAACAGTTATTCTCAAAGAGAGATCATTTGAAAAACAAATCTGGGTTACAAACCAAAATCAGTCTCCTTTTCAATATACTGATGTTCGATTTAGTTCATTCTGCCTGTTCTTTGGGATTTTCAAAATGGATGAACAATTCCACACGGAGCATTGCATGGTGATGAATTACAGCCAAAACATCTATTTGGTGAGTAGGCATACGCTTCATAATTCTGATGAAAATACGCTCCGTCTTTATCAAATTAAATGTTTTTTCATATTTTCAGTGTGGAACGTGTCTATGTTTAGGGGAGTTATAGCCTAGGCTAACCAATTCTAAATGGCACTAGGAGTTTGCAAAGTTGTTCAAGCGGAAAATAGACGGGACGCAATTATTTGAAAACATATTTTCCTACTTCAATCAACCAGCTCATTTTGCATTTGTGATAAAACAGTTGTCATTTGACAAGGAATGTAGCTTGTGTATCTCATGAGTTAGGTATGTTTTTATAGGTGTTTATCTCTGTAGGCCTAACGGGAGCATCCAGTCTGACGTGTGTGTGTGGAGGAAGTGGCCGGAACACAATTCAGTGAATGAGACGGAGGGGAAAGGGAATTTAGGGAGAAGAACAGTGTGATGCTTTGGGTTGGTTTCTTTTTTGTTGTACCCTACAAACACAGATGTACAACTGGAACACTAGAGTAAATGAATGTGGTCTTCAAGACAAAATATCACTTGCCCGTTCGGGCGGTTCACAAAGCATATCCTACCACAAAGTGGTACAGTATAAAATGGATCTCTGATTAAAAGATGACGTTTTATTTAAAAAAAGGCAAGTCAGTTGAGAACAAATTCTTATTTACATTGACAACCTACCCCAGACGACGCTGGGCCCATTGTGCGCCACCCTATGGGATTCCCAATCACAGCCGGATGCGATTCAACCTGGATTCGGACCAGGGACGGTAGTGACGCCTCTTGCACTGAGATGCAGTGCCTTAGACCGACCGCTACGCCAGTCAGGAGTTGACGTCCATTAGAGTACTCCATTACTTATGCCCATCCCTACACGCAACCTTGTGGTGGTCGCCACATCTAGTTTACGTAACACGGACTCTTCAACAAAACAAACATGTCACTTCCTCGCGACAGTGACTGAAGGAGTAGGGTGGGAGAGGGAAGGAGGGAGACCTCTTTTCCCCTCTGCTGCTCACAACGAGGTGAGAGGAGATGAGGTGAGAGGAGATGAGGTGAGGAATACCGCAGCCAATGAACTCTCTTGAAATAGAGGGCCTGGGAGGAAGGAAAGGACAGAGTGAGCATGAGAGAAAGCAGGAGAAAGAGTGAGAGAAAGAGTGAGAGTAAGAGGGAGAATGAGAGAATAAAGAGGGAGAAAAGAGAAAGAGATAATAAAGAGAAAGGGAGAGAGAGAAGAGAGAATAAAGAGAAGGAGAATAAAGAGAGAGAATAAAGAGAAAGGGAGAGAGAGAAAGAGAGAATAAAGAGAAGGAGAATAAAGAGAGATAATAAAGAGAAAGGGAGAGAGAGAAAGAGAGAATAAAGAGAAAGAATAAAGAGAGAGAATAAAGAGAAAGGGAGAGAGAGAAAGAGAGAATAAAGAGAAAGAATAAAGAGAGAGAATAAAGAGAAAGGGAGAGAGAGAAAGAGAGAATAAAGAGAAAGAATAAAGAGAGAGAATAAAGAGAAAGGGAGAGAGAGAAAGAGAGAATAAAGAGAAAGAATAAAGAGAGAGAATAAAGAGAAAGGGAGAGAGAGAAAGAGAGAATAAAGAGAAAGAATAAAGAGAGAGAATAAAGAGAAAGGGAGAGAGAGAAAGAGAGAATAAAGAGAAAGGGAGAGAGAGAAAGAGAGAATAAAGAGAAAGAATAAAGAGAAAGAATAAAGAGAGAGAATAAAGAGAAAGGGAGAGAGAGAAAGAGAGAATAAAGAGAAAGAATAAAGAGAGAGAATAAAGAGAAAGGGAGAGAGAGAAAGAGAGAATAAAGAGAAAGAATAAAGAGAGAGAATAAAGAGAAAGGGAGAATAAAGAGAAAGAATAAAGAGAGAGAATAAAGAGAAAGGGAGAGAGAGAAAGAGAGAATAAAGAGAAAGAATAAAGAGAGAGAATAAAGAGAGAGAAAGAGAGAATAAAGAGAAAGGGAGAGAGAGAAAGAGAGAATAAAGAGAAAGAATAAAGAGAGAGAATAAAGAGAAAGGGAGAGAGAGAAAGAGAGAATAAAGAGAAAGAATAAAGAGAGAGAATAAAGAGAAAGGGAGAGAGAGAAAGAGAGAATAAAGAGAAAGAATAAAGAGAGAGAATAAAGAGAAAGGGAGAGAGAGAAAGAGAGAATAAAGAGAAAGAATAAAGAGAGAGAATAAAGAGAAAGGGAGAGAGAGAAAGAGAGAATAAAGAGAAAGAATAAAGAGAGAGAATAAAGAGAAAGGGAGAGAGAGAAAGAGAGAATAAAGAGAAAGAATAAAGAGAGAGAATAAAGAGAAAGGGAGAGAGAGAAAGAGAGAATAAAGAGAAAGGGAGAGAGAGAAAGAGAGAATAAAGAGAAAGGGAGAGAGAGAAAGAGAGAATAAAGAGAAAGAATAAAGAGAGAGAATAAAGAGAAAGGGAGAGAGAGAAAGAGAGAATAAAGAGAAAGGGAGAGAGAGAAAGAGAGAATAAAGAGAAAGAATAAAGAGAGAGAATAAAGAGAAAGGGAGAGAGAGAAAGAGAGAATAAAGAGAAAGAATAAAGAGAGAGAATAAAGAGAAAGGGAGAGAGAGAAAGAGAGAATAAAGAGAAAGAATAAAGAGAGAGAATAAAGAGAAAGGGAGAGAGAGAAAGAGAGAATAAAGAGAAAGAATAAAGAGAGAGAATAAAGAGAAAGGGAGAGAGAGAAAGAGAGAATAAAGAGAAAGAATAAAGAGAGAGAATAAAGAGAAAGGGAGAGAGAGAAAGAGAGAATAAAGAGAAAGGGAGAGAGAGAAAGAGAGAATAAAGAGAAAGGGAGAGAGAGAAAGAGAGAATAAAGAGAAAGAATAAAGAGAGAGAATAAAGAGAAAGGGAGAGAGAGAAAGAGAGAATAAAGAGAAAGAATAAAGAGAGAGAATAAAGAGAAAGGGAGAGAGAGAAAGAGAGAATAAAGAGAAAGAATAAAGAGAGAGAATAAAGAGAAAGGGAGAGAGAGAAAGAGAGAATAAAGAGAAAGAATAAAGAGAGAGAATAAAGAGAAAGGGAGAGAGAGAAAGAGAGAATAAAGAGAAAGAATAAAGAGAGAGAATAAAGAGAAAGGGAGAGAGAGAAAGAGAGAATAAAGAGAAAGAATAAAGAGAGAGAATAAAGAGAAAGGGAGAGAGAGAAAGAGAGAATAAAGAGAAAGAATAAAGAGAGAGAATAAAGAGAAAGGGAGAGAGAGAAAGAGAGAATAAAGAGAAAGAATAAAGAGAGAGAATAAAGAGAAAGGGAGAGAGAGAAAGAGAGAATAAAGAGAAAGAATAAAGAGAGAGAATAAAGAGAAAGGGAGAGAGAGAAAGAGAGAATAAAGAGAAAGAATAAAGAGAGAGAATAAAGAGAAAGGGAGAGAGAGAAAGAGAGAATAAAGAGAAAGAATAAAGAGAGAATAAAGAGAAAGGGAGAGAGAGAAAGAGAGAATAAAGAGAAAGAATAAAGAGAGAGAATAAAGAGAAAGGGAGAGAGAGAAAGAGAGAATAAAGAGAAAGAATAAAGAGAGAGAATAAAGAGAAAGGGAGAGAGAGAAAGAGAGAATAAAGAGAAAGAATAAAGAGAGAGAATAAAGAGAAAGGGAGAGAGAGAAAGAGAGAATAAAGAGAAAGAATAAAGAGAGAGAATAAAGAGAAAGGGAGAGAGGGAAAGAGAGAATAAAGAGAAAGAATAAAGAGAGAGAATAAAGAGAAAGGGAGAGAGAGAAAGAGAGAATAAAGAGAAAGAATAAAGAGAGAGAATAAAGAGAAAGGGAGAGAGAGAAAGAGAGAATAAAGAGAAAGAATAAAGAGAGAGAATAAAGAGAACGGGAGAGAGAGAAAGAGAGAATAAAGAGAAAGAATAAAGAGAGAGAATAAAGAGAAAGGGAGAGAGAGAAAGAGAGAATAAAGAGAAAGAATAAAGAGAGAGAATAAAGAGAAAGGGAGAGAGAGAAAGAGAGAATAAAGAGAAAGAATAAAGAGAGAGAATAAAGAGAAAGGGAGAGAGAGAAAGAGAGAATAAAGAGAAAGAATAAAGAGAGAGAATAAAGAGAAAGGGAGAGAGAGAAAGAGAGAATAAAGAGAAAGAATAAAGAGAGAGAATAAAGAGAAAGGGAGAGAGAGAAAGAGAGAATAAAGAGAAAGAATAAAGAGAGAGAATAAAGAGAAAGGGAGAGAGAGAAAGAGAGAATAAAGAGAAAGAATAAAGAGAGAGAATAAAGAGAAAGGGAGAGAGAGAAAGAGAGAATAAAGAGAAAGAATAAAGAGAGAGAATAAAGAGAAAGGGAGAGAGAGAAAGAGAGAATAAAGAGAAAGAATAAAGAGAGAGAATAAAGAGAAAGGGAGAGAGAGAAAGAGAGAATAAAGAGAAAGAATAAAGAGAGAGAATAAAGAGAAAGGGAGAGAGAGAAAGAGAGAATAAAGAGAAAGAATAAAGAGAGAGAATAAAGAGAAAGGGAGAGAGAGAAAGAGAGAATAAAGAGAAAGAATAAAGAGAGAATAAAGAGAAAGGGAGAGAGAGAAAGAGAGAATAAAGAGAAAGAATAAAGAGAGAGAATAAAGAGAAAGGGAGAGAGAGAAAAAGAGAATAAAGAGAAAGGGAGAGAGAGAAAGAGAAAGAATAAAGAGAAAGAATAAAGAGAGAGAATAAAGAGAAAGGGAGAGAGAGAAAGAGAGAATAAAGAGAAAGGGAGAGAGAGAAAGAGAAAGAATAAAGAGAAAGGGAGAGAGAGAAAGAGAAAGAATAAAGAGAAAGAATAAAGAGAGAGAATAAAGAGAAAGAGAGAATAAAGAGAAAGGGAGAGAGAGAAAGAGAAAGGGAGACAGAGAAAGAGAGAATAAAGAGAAAGAGAGAAAGAATAAAAAGAATAAAGAAAGGGAGAGAGGTAGAAAGAGAGAGAATAAAGAGAAAGGGAGAGAGAGAAAGAGAAAGAATAAAGAGAAAGAATAAAGAGAGAGAATAAAGAGAAAGAGAGAATAAAGAGAAAGGGAGAGAGAGAAAGAGAAAGAATAAAGAGAGAGAATAAAGAGAAAGGGAGAGAGGTAGAAAGAGAGAGAATAAAGAGAAAGGGAGAGAGAGAAAGCGAAAGAATAAAGAGAAAGAATAAAGAGAGAGAATAAAGAGAAAGAGAGAATAAAGAGAAAGAGATAATAAAGAGAAAGGGAGAGAGAGAAAAACCCTTCAGTTTCTCTGCATTCTGACCAGCGTGACTCACTACAAATAACCAATGCCATTGGATAAGAGACCCAGACCGAGCCCACACTGCACAGTCATGTGATCCTGCCCTGTCGCCATGTAACCAATGTTAACAAACATTGTCCAGGGTCAACACTCTGGTCAAGACCGGTAGACCACTGAACCATAGAAATAGCCAATAGAATATCTAAGTACTGAACTCTGTGTACCAAGGTTACAGATGCCTAGCCCCAGACCTGCATGTGATTTAGCCAACTGCTTTCACAGATATGGGGTTCATTCCATTTCAACTCTGCAAGGTATATAACATCAATCATCACATTGGACATTTGAGTCAAAACCATTTCTGTTCACATACTGTATCCTATTCCCTATATAATTTATTCCTTGCCCATAGGCTTCTGGTCAAAGGCAATGCATTATGTAGGGCAGTGTTTCCCAGTCCTCCAGTAACCCCTACAGTACACATTATGTAGGGCAGTGTTTCCCAGTCCTCCAGTAACCCCAACAGTACACATTATGTAGGGCAGTGTTTCCCAGTCCTCCAGTAACCCCTACAGTACACATTATGTAGGGCAGTGTTTCCCAGTCCTCCAGTAACCCCAACAGTACACATTATGTAGGGCAGTGTTTCCCAACTCTAGTCCTCCAGTAACCCCAACAGTACACATTATGTAGGGCAGTGTTTCCCAACTCCAGTCCTCCAGTAACCCCAACAGTACACATTATGTAGGGCAGTGTTTCCCAACTCCAATCCTCCAGTAACCCCAACAGTACACATTATGTAGGGCAGTGTTTCCCAGTCCTCCAGTAACCCCAACAGTACACATTATGTAGGGCAGTGTTTCCCAGTCCTCCAGTAACCCCTACAGTACACATTATGTAGGGTAGTGTTTCCCAACTCCAGTCCTCCAGTAACCCCAACAGTACACATTATGTAGGGCAGTGTTTCCCAACTCCAATCCTCCAGTAACCCCAACAGTACACATTATGTAGGGCAGTGTTTCCCAGTCCTCCAGTAACCCCAACAGTACACATTATGTAGGGCAGTGTTTCCCAGTCCTCCAGTAACCCCTACAGTACACATTATGTAGGGCAGTGTTTCCCAGTCCTCCAGTAACCCCAACAGTACACATTATGTAGGGCAGTGTTTCCCAACTCCAGTCCTCCAGTAAGCCCAACAGTACACATTATGTAGGGATGGAGAAAGGGGTATTGGAGGGGGGGAGGGGATGAGATAGGGAGAGAGAGGGGAGTTGAGAGAGAATGTTGGCCAGGTTCTGACAGGCAATCATGTCTCAATCTCTCATCAGACTGTCTATCTCTATGGTCACACACACACACACACACACACACACACACACACAACTCTAAAGATAGTGCCTTATTCTCTGATAATTACTGAACCATCTCTGATTTAACAGTTGATGACTTCCTGCTTTCCTATCCTTGTATCTGATGATTTGCCTGTGTGCCATCTGTCCTATGATAAATCCTGTTGTCTTGGCCCAAACCTCGGTGAGGTGGCATGCCTGCTCATGTAGGTTTGGTAAATGCCTATGACCACATAAGCAATCAAGTACTTTGGTGGTTAACACAGTAGATCAGTTGTTACATACATGCTGTCACTGAATCCTACAGGACCTACCGTGAGTACACTGTAACCACTAACCTAATCTACTGTTCTACAGTAGTGAAATCCATATATACACACACACACACACACACTTAGAGAAAATAACATATGACCTTCATAGAGCCCACCACTTGGGTATGCCTTCAAGTTGTATATTTTGTAATGCCATAACATCAGGTTGCCAAGCCACAACTAGCCACGCTAGCCTCCAACAGCCTCGATGGAAAGTAATGGACAATGTTAGCAGGCCAAGGAGAGTGCAAGGCAAAGCTCCACTCCAGCTATATTCCAATTGGAAAATAACCTCAAACATCCTCAAATAACCTCAAATCACTTTGGTGTTTTTCCTTTCCTCCAGGCCAAAAGGTTGTTGGCGCCTGCACAACTGTTGATTCGAACAAATACACTTAAACAGTTTTGGAGTCGGTAGATATCTTGGATACTCGTCCTCAAGGCATCGGTTCAAAAGGCTGGTGATGGGATTTATCCATTTAAACGGCAACAAAGGGTCGAGGGTGAAACCAATGGTGTGGGATTAATCTCAAGTAGTTACAATATTCAGTGCATTATGCCTATAGGCATTTGATGTGTAATGTCTTCACGCATGGCAAATAATGGGATTTAAATCAGGAAGTGATGACTATCATCATCTTCACTATCAACTTATATCATTAACCAATTAAATTGTACAAGCAATAACCCAAGTTCAAAAGTGGTCTGGAAAGTTTTCCAACCTATTAACGCTACTATAATCTAGAAAACATTTTACGTTATATCTTCTCCAAATTGATCTCAATATGTTGAGTTTTGGACAATTATTCCCCCATAATGCCGTTAGGTAATATAGTAATACCATTATTTATTTATTTATTTTGTTTTATTTTGTATTATGAATAATAATACCATTACTGTTAGACCCACTTTTCCCATATGTTACCCATAACACAAAATGTTAGTCTATTATCAAAAATATCAGGATGAAAACATAATGTCCTCTTCCCTCAACTTACCCCTTTAATATAGGGAGCACCCCCCTATCCACATCGACAGGACAGCAGTGGAGAAGGTGGAACGTTTTAAGTTCCTCAGCGTACACATCACAGACAAACTGAAATGGTAACGCATCACCGGGGGCAAACTACCTGCCCTCCAGGACACTTACAGCACCTGATGTCACAGGAAGGCCAAAAAGATCATCAAGGACAACAACCACCCGAGCCACTGCCTGTTCACCCCGCTATCATCCAGAAGGCGAGGTCAGTACAGGTGCATCAAAGCTGGGACCGAGAGACTGAAAAACAGCTTCTACAGTGCCATGCGAAAGTATTCGGCCCCTTTGAACTTTGCGACCTTTTGCCACATTTCAGGCTTCAAACATAAAGATATAAAACTGTATTTTTTTGTGAAGAATCAACAACAAGTGGGACACAATCATGAAGTGGAACGACATTTATTGGATATTTCAAACTTTTTTAACAAATCAAAAACTGAAAAATTGGGCGTGCAAAATTATTCAGCCCCTTTACTTTCAGTGCAGCAAACTCTCTCCAGAAGTTCAGTGAGGATCTCTGAATGATCCAATGTTGACCTAAATGACTAATGATGATAAATACAATCCACCTGTGTGTAATCAAGTCTCCGTATAAATGCACCTGCACTGTGATAGTCTCAGAGGTCCGTTAAAAGCGCAGAGAGCATCATGAAGAACAAGGAACACACCAGGCAGGTCCGAGATACTGTTGTGAAGAAGTTTAAAGCCGGATTTGGATACAAAAAGATTTCCCAAGCTTTAAACATCCCAAGGAGCACTGTGCAAGCGATAATATTGAAATGGAAGGAGTATCAGACCACTGCAAATCTACCAAGACCTGGCCGTCCCTCTAAACTTTCAGCTCATACAAGGAGTAGACTGATCAGAGATGCAGCCAAGAGGCCCATGAACTGCAGAGATCTACAGCTGAGGTGGGAGACTCTGTCCATAGGACAACAATCAGTCGTATATTGCACAAATCTGGCCTTTATGGAAGAGTGGCAAGAAGAAAGCCATTTCTTAAAGATATCCATAAAAAGTGTTGTTTACAGTTTGCCACAAGCCACCTGGGAGACACACCAAACATGTGGAAGAAGGTGCTCTGGTCAGATGAAACCAAAATTGAACTTTTTGGCAACAATGCAAAACGTTATGTTTGGCGTAAAAGCAACACAGCTGAACACACCATCCCCACTGTCAAACATGGTGGTGGCAGCATCATGGTTTGGGCCTGCTTTTCTTCAGCAGGGACAGGGAAGATGGTTAAAATTGATGGGAAGATGGATGGAGCCAAATACAGGACCATTCTGGAAGAAAACCTGATGGAGTCTGCAAAAGACCTGAGACTGGGATGGAGATTTGTCTTCCAACAAGACAATGATCCAAAACATAAAGCAAAATCTACAATGGAATGGTTCAAAAATAAACATATCCAGGTGTTAGAATGGCCAAGTCAAAGTCCAGACCTGAATCCAATCGAGAATCTGTGGAAAGAACTGAAAACTGCTGTTCACAAATGCTCTCCATCCAACCTCACTGAGCTTGAGCTGTTTTGCAAGGAGGAATGGGAAAAAATGTCAGTCTCTCGATGTGCAAAACTGATAGAGACATACCCCAAGCGACTTACAGCTGTAATCGCAGCAAAAGGTGGCGCTACAAAATATTAACTTAAGGGGGCTGAATAATTTTGCACGCCCAATTTTTCCGTTTTTGATTTGTTAAAAAGTTAGAAATATCCAATAAATGCCGTTCCACTTCATGATTGTGTCCCACTTGTTGTTGATTCTTCACAAAAAAAAATATGTTTTATATCTTTGTTTGAAGCCTGAAATGTGGCAAAAGGTCGCAAAGTTCAAAGGGGCCGAATACTTTCGCAAGGCACTGTATCTCAAGGCCATCAGACTGTTAAACAGCCATCACTAATACAGAGAGGCTGCTGCCTACATACAGACTTGAAATCATTGGCCACTTTAATAACTGGATCACTAGTCACTTTAATAATGCCACTTTAATAATGTTCACATATCTTGCATTACTCATCTCATATGTATATACTGTATTTTATACCACCTATTGCATCTTGCCTATGCCGCTCTGTCATCGCTCATCCATATATTTATATGTATATATTCTTATTCCATTTCATTAATTTACTTAGATTTGTGTGTATTAGGTAGTTGTTGTGGAATTGTTAGATTACATGTTAGATATTGCTGCACTGTCAGAACTAGAAGCACAAGCATTTCGCTACACTCGCAATAACATCTGCTAACCATGTGTATGTGACCAATACATTTTGATTTGATTTGCTAATTGTAGTTCATTAGAGGAGCAACATAATGTCCTCTTCCCTCAACTTATCCCTTTACTGATTACAGTTTACTAGGAAGAGCCAGAGAATGCTTGGTTGAATAGTGACACACATACACAAATTCAATACAACTTGTACATCCCATCCCCTGGCTCCACACACTACAACATCTGCCTGGAGTACTTGTGGTGCGCCTCAGAGAGAGCTTATGCAATGGAAAAATGGCGCTGAGGAGTGTGCCTAACCCCACTGCATGCAGCAGAGTACTCAGCATAGCGCAGAGCAATGATGTCACCATTTAGGGTTTAATTAAAGGTTCCTAGTCCAAACGGCATCCTATTCTCTATGTAGTGCACTTATTTTCACTATGTAAGGAATAGGGTGTCATTTGGAATGCATCCCTCCATTTGGAATGCATCCCTCCATTTGGAACACGCCCCCCCCCCCCCCTGTTTTCTTCTGACAGCCCAGAGGAAGTGGAGGCTGCAGCTCTGTAGCTGGCAGACAGAGCCAAATGGGTTTGACTGTTTGTGTGCAGTGGTGATTGGAGGACAGTAAACAACGTGTTGAGTGCTGACAGGGGCATTGCAGCGCCAGAGGTGAAAATGACAAATGAGGGTTTTTAGTTTGGGATAAACGCGTAACATGCTGTCTTTAGGCAAGAAGAGGCGAATACATTTCATTGCAGGAGACACGGCCGAAGAACTGTTAAAGTACATTTGTATCGATAACTCGTTGCTTTCTTTCCCATCCTCGGGCTCGGGTAATATATCTCCAGCTGCTGCAACCCGCATGCGCTTGTAACTGGGCCTGCTCCACTAAAATCCTCTAGAGTCCATCGTCTGTCCTGGTCAAAAGCCAAACTACTTTGTGTTCAGTGGCGGGGTTCTTGTGGCGACACGGTTGTATCAAATATCAAGGCTGGAGTGATTTACTTCTCCCCGAGAGATAGACGTAATGAAAAGCAGCTTCCTCCTAAAGCCCATTGCTGCCACCCTGGCGGACCAACGGAACCTCAGTCTTAGAAATGGCTGGGTATGTGTGGTGTTGGATCATGCCACAGCGGTGGTGTTGATGCTTCCAAAACACACAATGGCCGTCCCAAAGCATGGAATCCCACCCCATGTCCCCACCTATGAACCTCACGGCTGTATTTCCCTTCTATCGCCTGATATCGCTGATATCGCATCTCCTTTCAACTACCCAAATTCACTGTGAAAAGAAACTGGCTGGGTATGACTTGGGCAAATTCAAACAAGCACTGTTTGAGGACTTAACCTGATCTGACAACCAATGTACCTTACTAATACAAACCAAAATGTTCCTTTGCATCTGTCAAAGGAGAGGGAAACACTGAGATTCGGGAGCTTTGATTTCTCTCGAAAGTTTTAATTTGTTTTTAATTTAATGAATTGTTCCGAATGTGAAGAGTAGACCCGCTCGTCTGAAAACTACTACCGTGTCCCAAGACCCTGGCCCGATGGCCAACACAAAGCCTCTATGGTGCAGCATTACACTTTCCCTCTGCTGGTATTAAACAGACCCCCCCCCCCCCCCTGATTTATGCACGCAGTTGACTGGGGGACGCCCTCAATGCACGTCAAACCCCCACCGCTCTTAAACAACATAATTAGGCTGCACATGGAAGATAGAGATCTCTGAGTTTGGGAGGGCTATGTAGTGTTTGATGTTTGTGCCAATATGGCTGTCGGTAGCTTCAAAGCCTCACATTTGCCAATACATGCCATCGGCAATCCAGGGTTTACACACATTGGTTTGGGAGGGCTATATAGCGTGTGACGTTTGTACAGCCATTCGGGGGCGCTATTACAAAGTTCGTCTGGTGGTCAGTAATTATCCTAATAACATAGGGCGGTGGGATGATTTTGATTATGAATTTTGGAGTATGGTTTTGGGTGGAGGGCTGTAGAATGGCTGTGCTCCAGTTACTTCCCATCCTTCATAACAGATCTAGGACCAGTTCTTGCAGCCTTAGTCTTAACACATTCTGAACATCTCAGCCAATCTGGCCAGGAATCAGTTCTTATGTGGAACAAATGTACTGTATCAACATGACAGAATAGAGGGGGCCTCCGCTACACGCCTCCACTCCAGGATCCAGATTAGAAAGGGGATGTGTGTTGGGGGGGGGGGGGGGGGGGGGGGGCTAAAGGGCTAAAGGAACTATCAGAACAAATGCTTTTTCCGACATAACGGCTTCCCTCGTCTGCAATCACCCAGAGTCATTGAGGCAGAGGAGGCTGGTTGGAGGAGCTATAGTAGGATGTGTTCATGGAATGTCATAAAACGGAATGGGAGTCCAACATGTGGTTGCCATGTGCTTGATGTGCTTGACTCCATTCCAGCCATTACAATGAGCCCGTCCTCCTATAGCTCCTCCCCAGCAGCCTCTTCTGAACTTAAGCATGGGATGAGATGAGCTGAGCTGTGAGGGCCCTGCTGCAAAGGGATGGGAGCTCTGTTCAACTCCAAAAGGCTTTAATTTTGCAGGTTCCCGTGCCGCTACGCTGACGTTCAACACGGGGGTCGCACAGGGGTGTGTTTATAAGTTCTCTCCTATACTCCCTGTTCGCCCATGACTGCGTGGCCGTGCACGACTCCAACACCATCATCAGGTTTGCTGACGACATGACGGTGGTAGGCCTGGTCACCGGCAACGATGAGACAGCCTACAGGGAGGAGGCCAGTGACCTGGCAGTGTGGTGCCAAGTAAACAACCTCTTCCTCAACGTCAGTAAACCCAAGGACCTGATCGTGGACTACAGGACACGGGGAGGTGAGCACGCCTCCATCCACATCGACGGGGGTGCAGTGGAACGCGTAGAGAGCTTCAAGTTCCTCGATGTCCAAATCACTGAGGACTTAAAGTGGTCCACTAACACAGTCGTGAAGAAGGCGTGACAGCACCTCTTCCCCTTCAGGAGGTTGAAAAGGTTTGGACTGGGCCCTCAAATCCTCAGAAAGTTATACAGCTGCACCATTGAGAGCATCTTCACTGGCTGCATCACCGCCTGGTATGGAAATGGCACCGTTCTCGATTGCATGGTGCTACAGAAGGTGGTGCGGACAGCCCAGTAGATCACTTGGGCCGAGCTCCCTGCCATCCTGGACCACTATAACAGGCAGTGTGAAAGGAAGGCCTGGAAAGTCATTAAGGACTCCAACCACCCAAGCCATAGACTGCTCTCTCTGCTTCCACACCAACAGGCTCCTGAACAGCTTCTATCCCCAAGCCATAGACTGCTCTCTCTGCTTCCACACGGCATGCGGTACACCAACAGGCTCCTGAACAGCTTCTATCCCCAAGCCATAAGACTGTTAAATAGCTAACACACACACACACACACACACACAAAATCATAATTTACTCTGCTGCTAATCTGTTTATCATATATCCTGATGCCTAGTCACCTTACAGATCTACCTCCATCCCTCCAGTATCCCTGTACATGTTAATATGCTACTGACCCTGTATATAGCTTCTTAGGTTCTCCTGTTCTTCTTTATTTCTATTTCTCTGGTGTTTTTGTTCTACATTGTGTTATGTTTAGTACTACATTGATACTGATTACTGCGTTGTTGGGTTTACAGCTTGCAAGAAATGCATTTCACTGTACTTGTGCACGTGACATTAAAAACTTGAAACGTAATCTCGACCCGGGCCCTTCCATTGAACTGCGTAGGCAAATCAAACGAGAGCTTTTCTTACAGCTGTAATATGTGACTTTTTGGGCAACCCAACCAAATTCACATAGAAATGTGTGTCATAGATCCGTCATTGAAAGCAAGTCTAGGAAGCGGTAGATATGTTCTATATGCGTAATATGTACCTTTTTTTGTACACGTATTTTACTTTTTGGTTACGTAAACCAGCTTCAAAGAGCAGAAAATACAATATTATTGGTTATGGCAAAGATATTTCACAGTGGTTTAGATGGTACAAGGACTCTCTCTACACTACACTTGCTTGTTTGGTCACAAACTGACATTTGATTTTAGGAACCAGGAAATAGCGGAGCGATTTCTGCATAGTGCATCTTTAACCGAGAAACCGAGGCGGTGTCCCAAAAGGCACCCTATTCCCTATATAGTGCATTAAATGAGGGAGTCATTTGGGACGCATGCAGAAGACACTCAAGAAACAGGAGAGTCAAGGACATCATTGCGCTTGAGAAGAAGCAGGTCTCTGCAGAGCCTTTTTGGGGAGAGGTTTTAGGCCAGGGCGGGTCTGGAGGCCTGGAATGTTCTTTCCAGAGATTCTGTGCTCTGTCACACCACACCGGGTTCAGAGTAACGTGAACAACTACTCTTCAGATCGAGATAAGGGGAGTCCGTCTGTCAGTCAATTCGTCCGTCTGACAGTAAACAGCTGTACGAACTGATAACAAGTAAATA